>NC_091978.1:112732940-112836041 GCF_044704955.1 Pristiophorus japonicus
ATCTTTGCAGAAGTGGCTCCCTGGACTCAATCAGTCACAGTCCCTGTGAGTCCCTCCGTACTTGCTGCCGCATCCACCGCTCTGGCTCGCGTTCTCCCAAGTCACGCCAGCTGCCGCCGCAGCCTCCGCTCCCACCGTTGTCTCCGCACTTGCCGCCTCTCCTGCGGCTACCGTAGTTGTTTCTCCTGCGGCCGCCGAGACCGCCACCATCGCATTCCTCTGCATGGGCCCCCCGGATCCATCGGCCCTCGATGGACCTCCCGCTCATCGCTGGCAGCGCCCCGCTGGCCCGCACCCCAGCGATCGGCTCACACCTGCAAACTTGTTCTTCTAGGGTCTGCTCGTCTGTGGAGGTTGGGGCTGCAGAATTGCTTGGGGTCAGGAGTTCTGGGCTGCTGTCGCCTGTGTGTGGATTTAGGCTGCAGCTCCAGCTCGGTCGGCGCTGCTCTTTGGGAACCTGGGGGGCAGCAGTCTGTGGAGGAGTGAAGTCTTCCCAGCTCCCATGGACCTTTTCCATCCATCTTCTGCCGAGGAGCGTCGGCCCATCGCCTGCAATGACCCACAAAGGTAAACCGTGCGCCTCGCCCCCGTGAGATACCTGCACATCCATTCTGCCAAGAACATGTATCAGTTCCTTGATGTAGGTATGCAGCTTTGCTATGACCGGGACCAGCTTGGGTCGTGCAGCCGGGTTACCCCAGAGTTTCTCAAAAGTTCTCTGACTCATCAACGACGGACCCGAGCCCGTATCCACTGCCATACTCACTGGGACTCCGTCAATTTTTACTTCCATTATCACTGGGGGCGAATCGTCGGTACACGTATACAGTCCCAACACCTCATCTTCTTCTGCCTGCTCCTCGCTGAACAGTGGATCATCCCCCATCTCCTCAGCCTCATGGTGAGTCAGATTTCTTTTACACATACGCTGAAAGTGGCCTTTCAGGTGGCAGGTATTGCACGTATACTCCGCAAACCTGCACCGGTGAGCTCCATGGCTTCCTCCGCAGCGCCAGCATGGTGCTGCTTGTTTGGCCCCCCTCAGTGGACTCTGAGTTCTAGGACCCCGAGGTCCATGCTCTCTGCCCCGAGCAGAGCCACGTTCTGCAGTTTTGTCCGTGGTGGGCGCTATCCTGTAGACAGTGCCTGCCGGGTTCGAGACTGTGTGGATCATTTGCTTGGTGCTGCAAGTCGAGGTCATTTATGCCCGGCTGATGGTGATGGTTTTTGTCAGGGTGACTGTGGGTTCCGTGGCTAGCAGCTTGTGAAGGAGGCCCTCATGGCCAATCCCCATAACAAAACCGTCCCACAACGCCTCGTCAAGGTGTGCACCAAAATCACACGGCACCACGAGTCTCCTGAGGTCCGCAGCATATTTGGTGACATCCTGGCCCTCGGGTCTGCAGTGATGGTAGAATTTGTATCTGGCCGTGAGGATGCTCTCCGTTGGTTTCAACTGGTCACGGATGAGTGTGATCAGCTCCTCATATGATTTGTCCCTGGCGCTCGCGGGTGCCAGCAAATCCCTGACGAGACAGTAAACCTCATCTCCACAACTGGAGAGCAATATCGCCTTACGCTTCTCTCTCAGTGCGTCCGTGTGCCCCATCAGGTCCTTTGCTGTGAAGAAGTACTCAAGCCGTTCCGAAAAAGCCTCCCAATCATTGCCCACTGTTGAATCCTTTAGCGAGCCCAGGGTAGCCATGGTTGCGTGGAGTTCGTCCGCTTCCTCGTTGCCAATGTAGTGTATGTAGCACACAAATCACTGACTCCACACGGTCTGATGTTGATGCAACTGCTGTGACCTTAGTCCTTTATTGTGTAACTCCAGAGTGCCTCTCAGGTGTGGTGGTCAGCCTTTTATACTCTGTCTTGCAGGTACTTTCAGGTCTCCCATCACAGCGCCTTCTGTGACGCACCATTGTACTTATACATTTAATGTACCTGGAAAATACATAACATTTACATTAGTGGAAGATAGAAGGACTGTTATGAAACCCTTGGGGAAGGCAGGTCCATGTGTACTGGTGACCCTTGAAAGTGAATGTGAATTTATACGGGTCCTCCCTTTTGAGAGGGATAGACCAGAATCCATTCGAAATGTCCAGCACTGTGAATGTTTTTGCAGATGCTGGGATACTCCCGATCAGGTCGGCTATCGCTGTGACGGTGGGGGTACAGGCTGGGATGTTCTTGTTAAGAACCCGATAGTCCACAGTGGCTCTCTACGAATTATCCGGTTTCCTAACCGGCCAAATTGGAGAGTTCATATGGGTCGCTATGGGTCTCAACACACCCTGCTCAACCAGTGATATCAACGCCGTCTCTAAATCTGCCTCTCCCTCTCTGAGGAAGTTGTACTGTTTCTGTGGTCAGTCCATGGGGTCTCCTTCTGCCCTCACCTCCCCCCCTGCTACCCTCCCGCAGTCATGCTTGTGTGTAGCAAATGCCGCGAGGTTGGCTCGCAAATCCGCTCATTACTCCGCCGGGATAGAAGTGACCAAAAGTTCAAGGGCATAACTACCCTTGGGCTTCATTGTACACGTGGTTCCCTTGCCTTGCTTCCCTGGTATAACTACCACCTCCTTCTCCTTTCCTATGCATACTGCCCCCCAAAGACAGTGATTCGGGAAATCCACCAATATCTTGTGGGCCAGTATGAATTCTGCCCCCAAAATGCCTATTCCCTCCCGCCCCCACCACATCAGGACACATTTCCATTCCGTATGGAGTGTCCTCAGATCGATGGCTAGCGGGATGGAGAAAGACCCAGCTCGGACACGCGTTATGCTCCTCCTGTACTATGTGGGAAGTCAGGGACGCTTCCAGTGTCCCTGACGACTACATGTGCAGGAAGTGTATCTGGCTGCAGCTCCTGACAGACTGTATTGTGGCACTGGAGCTGCAGGTGGAATTACTCTGGAGCATCTGCGATGCTGAGGATGACATGAATAGCATGTTTAGTGAGTTGGTCTTACTGCAGGTAAAGGTTACACAGCCAGATAGGGGATGGGTGACCAACATGAAGAGCAGTGGAAGGAAGGTAGTGCAGGAGTCCCCTGCGGTCATCCTCCTGCAAAACAGATACACCGCTTTGAGTACTGTTGAGGGGTAGAGCATCAGGAGCCAAGTTCATGGCACCGTCGGTGGCTCTGCTGCACAGGAGGGTAGGAAAAAGAGTGGGAGAGCTATAGTGATAGGGGATTCGATTGTAAGGGGAATAGATAGATGTTTCTGAGGCCGCAACCAAGACTCCAAGATGGTATGTTGTCTCACTGGAGCAAGGGTCAATGATGTCTCGGAGCGGGTGCAGGACATTTTGAAGGGGGGAGGGTAAACAGCCAGTTGTCGTGGTGCATATAGGTACCAACGATATAGGTAAAAACGGGATGAGGTCCTACAAGACGAATTTAGGGAGCTAGGAGTTAAATTAAAAAGTAGGACCTCAAAAGTAGTAATCTCAGGATTGCTATCAGTGCCACGTGCTAGTCAGAGTAGGAATCGCAGGATAGCTCAGATGAATATGTGACTTGAGGAGTGGTGCAGAAGGGAGAGATTCAAATTCCTGGGACATTGGAACCTGTTCTGGGGGAGATGGGACCAGTACAAACCGGACGGCCTGCACCTGGGCAGGACCGGAGCCAATGTCCTAGGGGGAGTGTTTGCTAGTGTTGTTGGGGAGGCATTAAACTAATATGGCAGGGGGATGGGAACCTATGCAGGGAGACAGAAGAAAGTAGAATGGGGGCAGAAGCAAAAGATAGAAAGAAGAAAAGTAAAAGTGGAGGACAGAGAAACCCATGGCAAAAAGCAAAAAGGGCCACATTACAGCAAAATTCTAAAGGGGCAAAGGGTGTTAAAAAGAAAAACCTGAAGGCTCTGTGCCTCAATGCAAGGAGTATTCGCAATAAGGTGGACGAATTAACTGCGCAGATAGAAGTTAACGGATATGATGTAATTGGCATCAAGGAGACATGGCTCCACGGTGACCAAGGCTGGGAACTCAACATCCAGGGGTATTCAATATTTAGGAAGCATAGACAGAAAGGAAAAGGAGGTGGGGTGGCGTTGCTGGCTAAAGAGGAAATTAATGCAATCGTAAGGAAGGACATTAGCTTGGATGATGTGGAATCGGTATTGGTGGAGCTACGGAATACCAAAGGGCAGAAAACACTAGTGGGAGTTGTGTACAGACCACCAAACAAGAAATAAGGGATGCGTGCAATAAAGGTACAGCAGTTATCATGGGTGACTTTAATCTACATATTGATTGGGCTCGCCAAACTGGTAGCAATGAAGTGGAGGAGGATTTCCTGGAGTATATTAGGGATGGTTTTCTCGACCAATATGTCGAGGAGCCAACTAGAGGGCTGGCCATCCTAGACTGGGTGATGTGTAATGAGAAAGGACTAATTAGCAATCTTGTTGTACGAGGCCCCTTGGGGAAGAGTGACCATAATATGGTAGAATTCTTTATTAAGATGGAGAGTGACACAGTTAATTTAGAGACTAGGGTCCTGAACTTAAGGAAAGGTAACTTCGATGGTATGAGACATGAATTGGCTAGTATAGACTGGCGAGTGAGACTTAAAGGGTTGACAGTAGATAGGCAATGGCAAACATTTAAAGATCACATGGACGAACTTCAACAATTGTACATCTCTGTCTGGAGTAAAAATAAAACGGGGAAGGTGGCTCAACCGTGGCTAACAAGGGAAATTAAGGATCGTGTTAAATCCAAGGAAGAGACATATAATTTGGCCAGAAAAAGCAGCAAACCTGATGACTGGGAGATTTTTATAATACAGCAGAGGAGTTGAGGACAAAGGGTTTAATTAGGAGGGGGAAAATAGAGTATGAGAGGAAGCTTGCTGGGAACATAAAAACTGACTGCAAAAGCTTCAATAGATATGTGAAGAGAAAAAGATTAGAGAAGACGATGGGAAACAAAGAAATGATGGATCAGTTAAAAAAATACTTAGGTTCTGTCTTCACGAAGGAAGACACAAATAACCTTCCGGAAGTACTACGGGATCGAGGGTCTAGTGAGAAGGGGGAACTGAAGGAAATCCTTATTAGGCAGGAAATTGTGTTCGGGAAATTGATGGGTTTGAAGGCCGATAAATCTCCGGGGCCTGATCGTCTGCATCCCAGAGTACTTAAGGAAGTAGCCCTAGAAATAGTGGATGCATTGGTTATCATTTTCCAACAGTCTATCGACTCTGGATCGGTTCTTATGGTAGCTAATGTAACACCACTTTTTAAGAAGGGAGGGAGAGAGATGTCAGGTAATTATAGACCAGTTAGCCTGACATCAGTAGTGGGGAAAATGTTGGAATCAATTATTAAAGATGAAATAGCTGCACATTTGGAAAGCAGTGACGGGATCGGTCCAAGTCACCATGGATTTATGAAAGGGAAATCCTGCTTGACAAATCTTCTAGAATTTTTTGAGGATGTAACTGGTAGAGTGGACAAGGGAGAACCGGTGGATGTTGTGTATTTGGACTTTCAAAAGGCTTTTGACAAGGTCCAACACGAGAAATTGGTGTGCAAAATTAAAGCACATGGTATTGGGGGTAATGTACTGACGTGGATAGAAAACTGGTTGGCAGACAGGAAGCAGAGAGTTGGGATAAATGGGTCCTTTTCAGAATGGCAGGCAGTGGCTAGTGGGGTGCCGCAGGGCTCAGTGCTGGGACCCTAGCTATTTACAATACACATTAATGATTTGGATGAGGGAATTGAGTGTAATATCTCCAAGTTTGCAGATGACACTGAGCTGGATGGCAGTGTGAGCTGTGAGGAGGATGCTAAGAGGCTGCAGGGTGACTTGGACAGGTTAGGTGAGTGGGCAAATGCATGGCAGATGCAGTATAATGCGGATCAATGTGAGGTTATCCACTTTAGTGGCAAAAACGTGAAGGCAGAATATTATCTGAATGGCGGCAGATTAGGAAAAGGGGAGGTGCAACGAAACTTGGGTGTCATGATACATCAGTCATTGAAAGTTGGCATGCAGGTACAGCAGGTGGTGAAGAAGGAAAATGGCATGTTGGCCTTCATAGCTAGGGGATTTGGGTATAGGAGCAGGGAGGTCTTACTGCAGTTGTACAGGGCCTTACTGAGGCCTCACCTGGAATATTGTGTTCAATTTTGGTCTCTTAATCTGAGGAAGGATGTTCTTGCTATTGAGCAAGTGCAGCGAAGATTCACCAGACTGTTTCCCGGGACGGCAGGACTGACATATGAGGAGAGACTGGATCGACTGGGCCTGTATTCACACGAGTTTAGAAGGATGAGAGGGGATCTCATAGAAACATATAAAATTCTGAGGGGACTGGACAGGTTAGATGCAGGAAGAATGTTCCCGATGTTGGGGCAGTCCAGAACCAGGGAACATAGTCTAAGGATAAGGAGTGAGCCATTTAGGACTGAGATGAGGAGAAATTCTTCACTCAGAGAGTTGTTAACCTGTAGAATTCCCTACCGCAGAGAGTTGTTGATGCCAGTTCATTGGATATATTCAAGAGGAAGTTAGATATGGCCCTTACGGCTAAAGGGATCAACGGGTATGGAGAGAAAGCAGGAATGGGGTACTGAGGTGAATGATCAGCCATGATCTTATCGAATGGTGCAGGCTCGAAGGGCCAAATGGCCTACTCCTGCACCTATTTTCTATGTTTCCATGTTCATTCCCGGTGAACCCTACTAAGTTATATGGGACCCCGTTCGATAGAGGTGATGTGGTCGGGTTGTCCACATCGACAATAGTACTTGAAGCTCCAGTGTCCAGCAGATAGGCCCCTTGCATCTTCTCCACCCCCATCTGCACGCACGGTCTTTTCCAAGCTTCATAACTTAGTGGGCAGAGGTAACCGAGCTGAGAGGCCCCTAGTCATGGGTCATGATTATTCGGGGAGGATGGGAATATGCTGCCTGCTGCCATGTCCAACCTACCCTGCCCTGCCAGAAAGACACTGCAGAGGGCAGCCACTAATATCGCAAATGGATCAGTGCTGCTTCTCACCATAGCTGCGGCTTTCCGCGCTGGCGCTGGAGGATCCCCTTTCCTGCTCCTTTTGTCAGGGACTGGGCAGTCTTTCCTCCAGTGCCCTTGACTCCCGCACCCATAACAACCCTGCTTCTTCTCTGAGCTACCCCCTTCCTGGCGCTACTCCTTTCTAACGTTGCCTCCATTAGGCTTTAACCTTTGCACTCTGCCTTTGGTTTGTCATCCTCACCCTTACAATGAAAAGAGAGAGTTAACTGCCGGATCACCCCCTCTTCTGTGATCTGGGGATCCCTGGAATCGAACCACCCCTCTGCTTCGGCCTTGATCCTGGGCAGGCTGTTTGCACCAGGGTCCTCAGCCAGTGAGCCCGAGGCTCCCCCTGCTGCTGTTCCCGGTTGGGCACCCCCGCACAGGCACTCCGGTAAATGAGCTAAAGCCTGTCCGTGAAAGCCTGCGGTACCTCCCCAGCTAACTGCAGTGTCCTTTCCACTCGGGAGAAGGGACTTCCATCATTGAGGCCCGTAGCTTCTAGGATATCATCCTTTATCCCCTCTAATGTACCCTTCCCCCTCTTGCTACCCACTGAGAGTGACTGGTACAACCTACTATCCAGGGAAAACAAAAGTAATTTGGCTGACTCGGCTTCATTACAATTATTGATCCCCCCCACCTGCTCCACATCCATAAAATGGACAGATGGGTCCCCTTTTCTGGTCAGTTTGGTCAAATTAGAGACCATTGCCTGCAGCTGGGAGGTCCTATGCGGGAGCACAAAGTCACTCTGCAGTGGTCCTTGCTCTTGACCGCCTACGGGCGCACCATATTTCTGCTGCCGGACAGGGCACATGGGTCCTGGTCCCGGTACTTCGGGTGGTGGTTGAGCATACTCCTCTGCCTCACAGTCCTCCTTATCTTTCCCCTGCTCTTCTTCATCTACCCGGGCCATTCCCGGAGCTACCAAGCAGACCATCCCTTTGGCCTTAAATAGAGCATCGGTTAAATTCCAGATCTGCTCCTGGTAAGGACCATGATTACCCGTATCAAAACCTCTAGTGCTGGCGACTCTATATGCCACCTGAATATCCTTCAACTGCTCTTCCAGCACCTTTACCTCACTCGACAAGTGAGCGTTCTCCTCCCTAACCACCCTCTCGTTCCCCTTTGCCTCAGTTACCTGGCATTGCAGGAACTCCTTATGTTAATAGAAGGTTTCCTCCTGGCTTATTCCTCCCCTCTTCTCATCCCTTAGCTGCGTGCATAACCTGCTCCCTACTACAGGCATTGTATCTGACTGTGCCTCGGACTCCCTGAGCTCTGCCTCTAACTTACCAACCTGCTCGTCTAACAGTTGGACTTGTTTTTTTAGACAGACGAGCAATATCGCCTTATCAATGCTGCGCCTATGTTCCTTGCCCTCCGTCCATTCTGCCGCTGCATCCGCTGGACACTCAGCACACAACAAACCTAGCACCCACTTCTTAGTGATGTTAACCTTCTGAAATACATATGAAGAAATCCCTTCCTCCATTTGGGATTTTTTGCCAGAAATGCTGTCCATGACTGATTTACACTCTTTTAATCCAGGTCCCTTCGTGGTCGCCATGAGATGTAAGCGGTTTTGATCCTAGCCCAATGGCTAGATGGACGGTTTGAATCGCCTCTGCCTTACGAAAATTCTATACCCGGGGATTATTATTCAGTGTAAATGGAATAAGTCACGGACAGGAATGCTTCGGTGAAAAATCGCACTTATTTATTTGGTCTAACACACACTGGCTAAAACATGCACGACTATATGAAATCACTGCCTCTGTGGAGAATAAGGTCCAGGTTAAAACAACATACAGTACAATACTGAGGACCGGTGACATGCAGTAATTTCCTTGTTGCTATGGTGGAGTCTAACTCCCCGCTACCAGCGAATTACCCAGTCGCATGAAGCTCCCTCCCCAGAATAGCCTGAAAAAGCTTCATTTCCAAGAAAACTCTGAGCCCTTTACACCCCACACAGCTCGCCTGGTGCTCTGGTTACTGGCTTGGGACACTCGCGACCGTGCTCACCAGTTGGTCTCAATCGCTCAGCTGGTCCTTCTTCTTGTCACGTCGGTCTTGGTGGAGTGAGAGAGAGAGAGGGGGGAACGCTCGAACTCTGGAGAACGCTCCAGAATGCTAGAGAATGGTGGAAAAGAGTCTATCTTTAAAGGAGTCCTGCTGCCCTTATCTCTCCCACCAATCTTTGAAATCCTTTTGCTTCTATGTACTCCGGTGCTTAGTCGGTGATGGGCCATTAGTCGGTGTATTAGACTGATGGCCCTGAATCTGGGACATCTCTCGGCTTTTGTGCAGGGAAGAACTGGCCCCTCTTGTTCTGGCCAAGCTACTGGGTCCATTGTTCTGCTTCTCTTCTGAGATGGAGGTGAGAAGTGCCTTTGCATATTAGAGTGGTTTTCCAATAGTTTATGCATGTCTCAGATATCTGAGCCCCTTTCCTTTTGCTAGGGCGAACCCATACATCTGCACAGGATGACCCCATCACAGGGAAAGTACCCTCAGAAAAAAATATATAAAGTCTACGAAATATTCTCGACTTGAGTCCATTCTTTAAACAGAGACTTTGCGATCTCTTCACCACATTCTAACAGCAATAACAGAAGAGGCATGAAGAGAGAATTGCCAAGTAACAAGATGTCATGACCTCGTTGTCTACCGTCTGCTTTGAGATTTACAATAGTGCCTTATTGTTTATGCAGTATGTAACATAGCCAAGCTTGAAAAGAAGACCCAAATGAACATGCTGCAGGCATGCATTAATTAAATAGTATTTGCTTCTCATAAAGGAAAGCATTCATTTTCTTCAGCGCGCCTTGAATCACCAGCTGTAGTTGCAGTTTATATTTAGTTCTGTGCTGTATGTGCCATGTTCTTTGTCAGTATCTGTAGTGGATCAAGATTGATGTCTGCTTTCTCTCGATTGCCTGCAATTCCATAAAGGGGAAGAAGGGTCTTGATGAAGCAATTTGAACTGATTTTCCTGCTACACAAAACAACTATCTAGCTTGCAACTGCAGAACTCAAAATGTCAAATACATACAGCAACAGCACTGTCAAAATGAATATAGAAAAGCTGTATGTGCATTGGGATAATGGAATAAAAGCTCTTTTGAAGAAGAAAATGGACAAATTCTGGAAATGATTTCAAGCCCATATTATTCACTTCACTGTTGCAGCCATATTGTTTTAATTTAATATAATTTACTTGCACAGTGTAAGCCGATATCAGTGGACTATTAACTTCCCTGTTTTCAACCAACAGCATTCAACTAGTGTTCTTTGCTGACTGATAATTCATCAAGCACATTTACATGATAAGGCAATGTTCCAACACAGATACTGTTCATAATTTGTATTATGTAACTATCCTCCCCAGACAGACATAACAGCATTCCTCAATCCTAGTCAGATCCCACACAGCCTTTTGCTGGAGAAATAATTCTGCTGTACTCCTGCAAGACTGTGTGCTGTAGTTAATGAGTGAATTAAACTGAGTCTGTAACCCTTCTCTTATCTAAAACATTGCTGTTCTAAAAGACAGTTGAGGCATTTCAGGCTTGCAACCCAGGAAAAATTATTAGTTGCTACTGACAGCAGTTTACTGATCTAAAGAGCCAAATATCCAAGGCTAGTAACCACTGTAAGTACATGGGATTGATTTTATCACAGAAGAGCTATTTGACCTGCCAATAGTGTCAGACTTAGAGATTTAGTTCAAGATTTAGTTCGGGACCTGGAATTTTAGGTCCTTCATTGAAACATCTGTGAACTTTTTGACATGGAAGCAAGTTATCCTCAATTCGAGGGACTGCCTGTGAGTGTCAGAAGCAGCCTGCTTTCAAGCTTCTGTTTCTTCTTCCATTCTCTCTACTATTGGTATAAGGGAACTACAAAAAGCCTCAGACAAGTGATCAACCATTCTAAAACTAGGCCCGGATGATGGAACTAAGTTTTCAAGTTTTCATATCTAGCCAACATATGTTGCTTGTACTTTAGATGCAGCTCTTCAATTATATTTTGCACTACAACTCTATCTCCCAGTGACAATTAAGACAGGATTTCCCTTTTTTTTTCTGTTTGAGGCTGAGGGGCCCAAATTGCTTCTTACCCCACCGATAAAGCCTCTGGCTGCCTGAAAGTGGCGGCCATGGGACGGCGCGGAATGGCTGCCAACTCTCCGTGGAGGGGCCGCCATTTTGTAAATTGCCAATTGTGAGTTTTGGAGCGGTGCCTGGGACAGCGCCACCAGCTGCCGCGGCGTGTACACGCCAACTCCTTACTGACTGGCGGGGCCCACCTCGTAAAATTGCCCCTCGGGAAATTGCCCCTTTCCTGGTATTGGTCCTGCCGCCGATCGGTGAAGCTGTCGGTTCACTCTCTGTGGCACGGCGGTCCGGCCACCCTTAAACGGGAAGGTGCACTGCTGCGGCCGCCATGTTATTTTCTTTTGTCAGCAGACTGTCAGGTCGGGCTGACACTTATGGCCGCAGGTTCGGCCGGGCTGCCAACAGGCAGCCTGGCATCTGCTCTTGGGTGCCAGGCTGCTGGCCTGGCTGAAACCCTCCCTGCTGGCCCAGTGTTTGCCACTAAAGTGGCTGCAGAGTTCGCAGCGGCTCTCCCCTTTAACTGAAGGGAAGAGACGTTGTGACACGCTAGCGCGATGACATCATCACTTTGCGCTGATGACCGACAGCCTTCGCTACTCTGCCGCAGCCCCACTTCCGCCCCACTGTTGACGGCCACGCCGCCCCACCCCCACCTCCGCCCACATCATGATGACACTTCCGCCCCGCTTGAAAAAAATCCCCGAAGTGCTGAATTTCGACGGTAAGGCCGCCCCAATGCATATGGTGGCCAGAACACATAAAAAACGGTAGGTGCTCCTCGTTGCCGGAGGTGGGCAATTCTGCCCCTGAGTCTTTTCTATTTTTCTACTTGAGTGGGTCTCCCCTTACAAAAGTATCCTGGTGTGCTTTCTCTGATTTTTCCTCCCTCCCTATGGGATAAGTGACTGACCCTGTACTTCACCACGGTACCATAGCTGAGACGGTAACTGACAGAAGAAATCTGCACTTGGAAAAATTAATCGATTGAGCGGTCCTCCTTATTTCCACTGTGTTTTTAAAAAAAAATCATTCTCGGGATGTGGCCGTCGCCAGCAAGGCTGGCATTTATTGCCCATCCCTAGTTGCCCTGAGAATGTGGTGATACAGTTGATTTACTGAATTCAAATGCGCAATAACAAGTGAGGTCAATAACAAGGGGGCAGATTTAAAGTAATTGGTAGAAGGATTAGAGGGAAATTATGGGGAATTCTTTTCACCTCTGGATGAAAAGAATTCCCCTCAACTTCCCTCTCATCCTTCTACCAATTACTTTAAATCTGCCTCCTTGTGGAGGTCTTGAACTCACTGCCTGAAAGGTTGGTTGAGGCAGAAACTCTCATTGCATTTAAAAAATACTTGAATATGCACATGTGCTGTAACTTGCAAGGCTAAGGACGAAGAGCTGGAAAAGGGGATTAGGCTGGATAGCTCTTTTTTAGCCAGCACAGACACAATGGGCTGAATGGCCTCCTTCTTGTGCTGCAAATTTCTATGAGTCTGGGGGGAGAAATTTGGGGCATGTGTGCCTCCCGTTAGCTCCCCCAGGGGCGCTAACGGCAGACATACAACTTTGCGCCCAGGCGCAGCGCCGTTAACGATGCCCACAAAATTCCACGGGCGCCTAGTGGCAGTGGTAACTGGAAGCACCCTGCTCTGCTACATCATCACCGTGCGCAGTGACCCTTTTTGCCCCGGAGTGAAAGTTTGGTGGTGTCACCTGAAGCTGCGCCGGGTGATGCCAGCAACAGATTTAGGGGGCACATACTGGGCTGTAGGTTGCTCGCGGGACAAAATTTAAATGGGTGGTGGTGATTTTTTTATAAAGCAACTGACTTATCAGTCACGGCCTGCTGCATGTTGGATCACAGGGTCTGTTGTGTTCCTAACACAAGTGAGACTGCACACAGGGAGGTTAAAGTAACAGTGACCTCAGTCTTTATTAAGACACTCCAGAGTGTGGAACAGGCCTTATATACAGTGCTCCCAAGGGATGCTGGGATCCCTTGGGACTTCAGGGGATGTGCTCCCTGGTGGCGGAATATGGGAGTGCATGCTTTGCAGATACACAACAGGGTCCATGCTGCGATCTTGCAGCCCAGCACTCCGCTTGAATGCTGGACTAATGCAACAGCACCCAGTTCCCAGGGGATCCAGATAGGGACCTGCAGAGTCAGCAGCTTGGTCCTCCCCTTTAGTGAAGGGGAGGACCCTTTCTACATGGCAGCGCCATGCTACGCATCCCCCTGCGTAGCTCTGCGCCCTTCACTGATTCCTTCCGACCCGCTCGAGTCCCACAGAGCAAGTGGAGCATGTTATTTTGCACTCCACTTGCTCTCGGGGATGGTAACCCGAATTTAGGCCGTGGGGTGCGACTTCCGCACGTGGCGCAGGGAATCCCTCCTTACGACTGTTACCGTCCACAAACAGGGCCCTATGCAATTTCCCCCCACTCCCCCCATATGAGTCATTAATACCAGGAAAGTCCCCGGTTTGATCCCATTTGGTAGTTAGCTTATTTCAGCCAGGGTGACTGTACTGCTTCAGTGCCACTGGCTCAGGAACGGAGAAGATCAACCAGAGGTCCCTCTTCTGAACACAGTCTAATCACCTCAGCAAGAACATTTGTGTGTGTAAATATCAGTTTGGGACATGATAGGGCATGGCTATGATATCATTTCACAGTCAAATAAACTGCAAGCACCCACTTTCTACGTTCAAACATAAAGGATGACCATTTCAAAGAGGTATGGGAGGACTGTAATCACCATACTCCAGCAAGAAGTCAGCCAGTGAGGAGAAAAGTGAGTAAACTGGGAAAAAGAAACATAAAGAATGCATAATTTCCACTGTCTGGACATGTTCCCATGTACATTTAATTATTTATCGCTGGTGAAAAAAGCTAGGAAATTATATAGCAGCAGAATTTTTTGGTGGCCCCAGCAGCAACTGTGTTAAACTCACTGGGTCAGGTTGTCTTTTCTGCCACAATGGCAGTAGAACTGTGGTAGTTGGAACTTGCACCCACCCGAAGGCTCCACCCTGAATCCTGGATGATTTCCTGCGGTCAGAGCCATTTTGGGGAGTCCCTGTGGTAATGCTGCTGCCATCAAATCACCCACTTCGGATGTAGGAGGGAAATATCTGTGGTGCTTGCCACAGCTGTGCTGGCAGAACTTTTAAAACAAATAAGGAACAAAGTATTTGTTTTCCCTCAATCACTTGATTTGATGAGTGCAATAAATTGCTCCGCATGGTAATCCTGGCACCCAGTATTGCGAAGTTGAAAATCATGGGAAGTGATGCATTTGTGTCTAATTACAATTCACCTTCTGCATATTTAGGGAGACAAATTGCACACCCAAGAGCACTTCAGGCAAGAAATTGTGGAAGTGGCATCAGGTGGTACGGAGCCAGTATTCATTTCCCTGCCCACAATTTTCCTTCCCTACCCAACTATATTAGTTTCCTAACGTAACAAATATTGTTTCCAATATTTAGAAAGAAATGTTTGTAAAAAGCATTGGCTCTTGTAATGCTCATTTAATGTAAAAGTCAAAGTGAACTCCTCCTGTTTGCTGCTATCTTTAGCATTATTACAGTACTTGCTCTGTAGGAGCACAGAAAGGACATCTGTAGCAGGATCCTGTGACTTGCAAAGAGCAGTCTCTCTGCTTCATACAAATGTAGCCTTTGTACATCTGGTCTTGATCAGCTGCCTCTCCTTATACAGGAAACTGAACAAGACAGCTTGTTCCAAGAGGAAACTGTTCCAACAATCTCCTAGACTAGCTGTTGCACTGACAACGGTATGGCACCCTGCCATCACCTTCCACTGTAATTTTGTTTTATTTATCACTGCATCCTCCTGAAATCCAATCATTTTCCGCATGTCTCCATGATGTAAACACTTGGCAGGAATATAGTATTTATAAAAACATTCCAGCATATATCCTCCAAGAGCCTAAAACCAAATGGAAAAGCCTGCGTGTGTATTAAAACAGACCAGTAACACTGAACTTTTAAAGGGGCTCTGCCCCTTCATTAAGATGTTTTTAAAATTTGAAAACAGCTGATGCTATGATATATATTATGTTGAATCAGATTGTCACTTGTGATGTCACATGAAGTATGCTCATTTGGCACCTCTCCCATTCCAACCAAATGCCAATTTTGATTTCACGATGATAGCACCATTTTAAATCTTTGCACCATTCTGGAGCATGCTTTGAGTTACCCGAATGTTTTCAAGTAGATGTTTCAGCAACTTTACTGTAGAACTGTTCTATCACATTTTGGCTTTCTACTGGCAATAAAATCTAGGTTTCTCTAAGACTCACTTTCAGAGACTAAGGGGCCGAAATTACCCCTTTAAATAAGGTTACTGGCTGCCTGAAAGTGGAGGCCATGGGTCATAGAAATATAGACACATAGAAACATAGAAACATAGAAAATAGGTGCAGGAGTAGGCCATACGGCCCTTCGAGCCTGCACTGCCATTCAATATGATCATGGCCGATCATGCAACCTCAGTACCCCACTCCTGTCTTCTCTCCATACCCCCTGATCCCTTTAGCCGTAAGGGCCACATCTAACTCACTTTTGAATATATCCAACGAACTGGACTCAACAACTTTCTGTGGTAGAGAATTCCACAGGTTCACAATTCTCTGGCTTACCCCTTATCCTCAGACTGTGACCCCTGGTTCTGGACTTCTTCAACATCGGAAATATTCTTCCTGCATCTAACCTGTCCAATCCCGTCAGAATTTAATATGCTGTATGAGATCCCCTCTCATTCTTCTAAATTCCAGTGAATATAAGCCTCGTCGATCCAGTCTTTCTTCATATGTCAGTCCTGTCACCCCGTGAATCAGTTTGGTGAACCTTCACTACATCCACTCTATAGCAAAAATGTCCTTCCTCAGATTAAGAGCTCAAAACTGCACACAATACTCAAGGTGAGGTCTCACCAAGGCCCTGTACAACTGAAGCAAGCCCTCCCTGCTCCTATACTCAAATCCTCTCGCTATGAAGGCCAACATGCCATTTGCTTTCTTAACTGCCTGCTGTACCTGCATGCCTACTTTCAATGACTGATGTACAATGACACTCAGGTCTCATTGCACCGTTTTACTAATCTGTCACCATTCAGATAATAATCTGCCTTCCTGTTTTTGCCACCAAAGTGGATAACCTCACATTTATCCCCGTTATACTGCATCTACCATGCATTTGCCCACTCATCTAACCTGTCCAAGTCACCCTGCAGCCTCTTAGCATCCTCCTCACAGCTCACACTGCCACCCAGCTTAGTGTCATCTGCAAACTTGGAGATATTACATTCAATTCCTTCATCTAAATCATTTATATATATTGTAAATAGCTGGGGTCCCAGCACTGAACCTTGCGGTACCCCACTAGTCACTGCCTGCCATTCGGAAAAGTACCCGTTTATTCCCACTCTTTGCTTCCTGTCTGCCAACCTATTCGCTATCCATACCAATACATTACTCCCAATCCCATGTGCCTTAATTTTGCACACTAATCTCTTGTGTGGGACCCTGCAAAAGCCTTTTAAAAGTCCAAATACACCACATCCACTGGTTCTCCCTTGTCCACTCTATTAGTTACATCCTCAAAAAATTGTAGAAGATTTGTCAAGCATGATTTCCCTTTCATAAATCCATTCTGACTTGGACCGATCCTGTCACTGCTTTCCAAATGCGCTGTTATTATGTCTTTAATAATTGATTCCAACATTTTCCCCACTAGCGATATCAGGCTAACTGGTCTATAATTCCCTGATTTCTCTCTCCCTCCTTTTTTAAAAAGTAGAGTTACATTAGCTTCCCTCCAATCCATAGGAACTGATCTTGAGTCCATGGAATTTTGGAAAATGACCACCAATGCATCTACTATTTGTAGGGCCACTTCTTTAAGTACTCTGGGATGCAGACTATCAGGCCCTGGGAATTTATCGGCCTTCAATCCCATCAATTTCCCTAACACCATTTCCTGACTAATAAGGATTTCCCTCAGTTCCCTCAGTTCCTCCTTCTCGCTAGACCCTCGGTCCCTTAGTATTTTCGGGAGGTTATTCGTGTCTTCCTTAGTGAAGACAGAACCAAAGTATTTGTTCAATTGGTCTGCCATTTCCTTGTTCCCCATTATGAATTCACCTGATTCTGATTGCAAGGAAGCTTACATTAGTCTTCACAAGCTTTTTCTCTTCACATAGCTATAGAAGCTTTTGCAGTCAGTTTTTATGTTCCCTGCAAGCTTACTCTCATACTCTATTTTCCCCTTCCTAATTAAACCCTTTGTCCTCCTCTGCTGTAGTATAAAATTCTCCCAGTCCTCAGGTTTGCTACTTTTTCTGGCCAATTTATATGCCTCTTCTTTGGATTTAACACTATCCCTAATTTCCCTTGTTAGCCATGGTTGAGCCACCTTCCCCATTTTATTTTTACGCCAGACAGGGATGTACAATTGTTATAGTTCATCCATGTGATTTTTAAATGTCTGCCATTGCCTATCTACCATCAACCCTTTAAGTATCATTCGCCAGTCTATCCTAACCAATTCACGTCTCATACTATCGAAGTTTCCTTTCTTTTTCAGGACCCTGGTCTCTGAGTTAACTGTGTCACTCTCCATCTTAATGAAGAATTCTATTATGGTCCCCTTTCCCCATGGGGCCTCACACGACAAGATTGCTAACTAATCCTCTCTCATTACACAACACACAATCTAGGATGGCCTGCTCTCTAGTTGGTTCCTCGATATATTGGTCTGGAAAACCATCCCTTATACACTCCAGGAAATCCTCCTCCACAGTATTGCTATAAGTTTGGTTAGCCCAATCTATATGTAGATAAAAGTCACCCATGATAACTGCTGTACCTTTATTGCACGTATCCCTAATTTCCTGTTTGATGCTATCCCCAACCTCACTACTACTGTTTGGTGGTCTGTACACAACTCCCACTAATGTTTTCTGCCTTTTGGTGTTTCGCAGTTCTACCCATACAGATTCCATATCATCCAAGCTAATGTCCTTCCTCACTATTGCGTTAATCTCCTCTTTAACCAGTAACGCTACCCCACCTCCTTTTCCTTTCTGTCTAGCCTTGCTGAATATTGAGTACCCCTGGATGTTGAGTTCCCAGCCTTGGTTACCCTGGAGCCATGTCTCCGTAATCCCAATTATATTATATCCATTAACAGCTATCTGCGCAGTCGGTGCGGAATGGCCGCCAACTCTCTGTGGTGGGGCCGCCGTTTTAAAAATTGCCCTTCCTCAGATTTGGAACGGTGTAGGGGACTGTTTTCCAGCTGCACCATGCACACGCCGACCCCTTACCGACTCGTGGCGACCCCTTCCCGAAATTGCCCTGCATGAAATTTCCCCTTTTCCGGAATTGCCCCGTGGGAGAGGCGCTGCTGCCGGTTGGTGTCCCCGACAGCTTTTGCTGTAGGTGCACTTTCTGTGACATGACGGTGCGGCCATGTTATTTTTTTTTGTCAGCCGACTGCCAGGTTGGGCCGACAATTATGGCCGCGTGTTCAGCCGGGTCGCCAACATGCAGCCTGGCACCACCTCTTTGGTACCAGGCCGCTGGCCCAGCCGAAACCCTCCATGGTGGCCCAATATTTGCCTCTAAAGTCGCTGCAGAGTTCGCAGCGGCCCTCCACTTTAACTGATGGGGAGCGCGCTGATGACTTCAAGCGTCAGCTACTTCGCCCCGCCCCCACTTCCGCCCCGCGAGTGACGGCCACTCCGCCCCGCCCCCACTTCCGCCCCGCGAGTGACGGCCACTCCGCCCCGCCCGCACTTCCGCCCCGCGAGTGACGGCCACTCAGCCCCGCCCCCATTTCCGCCCCGCTTGTGACTGCCACTCCGCCCCACCCCCACTTCTGCCCCGCGAGTGACGGCCACTCCGCCCCGCCCTCACTTCCGCCCCGCGAGTGACGGCCACTCCGCTCTGCCCCTCCTTTCCGTCCCCGATGATAAGGCCACATCCTCTTCGCTCCAAGAAAAATCCCGAAATGCTGAATTTCTCTGATTTTGCCACCCCATGCATTGGGTTGGCCGGAACACTTCGAAAACGGTAGGTACAACTCATTTCAGGCGGTGGGCAATTTCGGCTCCAAAGAGGGCAAAATAGGGTGACTTTGCGCCTTACATTAGCGAATGATTTTGCGACCGGGCGTGACGATGGTATCGACTCCCGCCTTATTCAGCGGGGATTTTGCGGCAGTGCTACAGCATTGCGCCCTGATCTACTTCGCACAGAAATCGTGACGTCATCGCCGTGCGCATCGCCCCGGTAACGCCCTGGACCCAAAATTGCCTTCCGCCCCACAGCATCGCCGGAGGAGTGCATCGGGCGGCTGGCCACTTCGGGAGCAATGCTTAAAGGCAAGGTGGTCAAGGTAAGTAAAAAAAAAAGCTTACTTTTTTTCTTCCAGCTTTTTTCGCGGGTTCCTGCGCGGGATTGTGGCTGCCGTCGTGGTCCAGGTAAGTTGTTTTTATTTTGCAGTGCAGCGATGGCTCTTCCCTTTAAGGGAGGGAAGGAGCCTTTCAACACGGCAGCGCTGCATGGCTCAGTGTCCAGTGCTGCTGATCTCACCGCCCTGCCTTCTGCCGGTTGCGTGCTCCATTTCCTTCTTGGAGCACAAAAGGCGAATTTAATAAAAGTTTGAAATCGTTGGCACCTGGCGTAGGAGATCAGGGCACAACGCCATAGTTCTGCCACAAAACTCACGCCGAACATGGCGGGAGTTGATGTCATCATCGCGCCATCACAAATTCATTTGCGCACCTTTAGCGTCCCCCGGAGGCGCTAATGGGAGGCGCAAAGGCGCCCAATTTCGCCCTCTTAGGGGCCAAAATTGCCCATTGCCCGAAACGAATTGCACCTACCGTTTTCGAAGTGTTCCGGCAGGGTTGCATGTCTGACTAAAGTCCTGAAGAAATGGTGCACATGTTTTGTCTTTTTAATGCTAGCAATCTGATGCAGCCTGATCTGACCAGATTAATGACCTTTTAATACCTCCTTTTTATCTATCTTTATCCTCTCCAATTTCTCTACCCCCTCCTCCTTTGCTGTGACATTGGCAGTAATGTCTTCATTTGTGAAGACAGATGCAAAGTACTCATTTAGTATCTCAACCATGTCCTCTGCCTCCACAAAAACATTTCCTTTTTGGCCCCGATTCAGCCCAGTCCTTGCTTTGATTATCCTTTTACTTTTTATGTTTAGAAAATACTTTGGTGTTCACTTTTACGTTGCCCTCTAATCTTTTCTCATAAACTCGCTTTGCTCCTCATTTATTTTTCTTTACAGCAGGAGTACAGTGGAAGATTCTTGGGGCTTATTGCTTCAAGAAGTTGACTTATCAGGCCTTGCACTAGATCAGTACTAAAAGACTTATGTCTTATAGCGTAAAGAACTTTTCATGTAAAATGAGCCCCAAATCTGTGTCATGCCTTAGAGCAGTACAACTCAGTATATTCATTACCACATTAAATGCTGAAAACTTACAAGTAGGACAGTAAAGTGTCCCACGGTCATTTTGCTGACGTAAGAAAATGATTACACTGCTTCCTAATGATTCTCTGGATTTCTAAGAAATGTAAGATCACTGCATCTGATTTCACAATGTCCTTTCTCCTCACTAATAATTTAGGTTGGAATTATGCAGTATGGTCATAAAGTCACACATGAAGTCAGTCTCAATCAGTACAACACAACTGAAGATCTCTTAGAAGCTGCTAAAAAGATAAAGCAGTGGGGTGGAAATGAAACGAAGACAGCTCTTGGAATTGAATATGCCAGGTTAGTACACTGAATGCAAAATCATTGGCTATTAACTGCTTTATAAATGCAGCATTGTGTTGACCAATGTTCCCCTTCATTTTGTTTGGGTGCGCAGCCCATTCAAAATACCGCGCATGTGTGATTTTTCCTACTGAAAACCCGATGAGCCGCTGTGCGGGAGCTGCAGGGCACTACGCGGCCACTCAGCTTAAAGGGAACGTTGGTGATGACTCTTTATATAAGGACGACTGTATTTTTTCAGGAGGATTGGGTTACTATATGATTGTTTTTTTTGCGACAATGTTCCCATTTTTCTGGTTCAGCCTGGTACACCACCTGTAGTCAAAAGATTAGATACCTACATATTACATTGTGCTATAAACAGTGTAATTTAAATGACAGAAGCCTAGATTTTGTCTTCAGTGAGCTTCAACACGTTATTATAATTAGTAAATCTGCCCACTGGGTGTATTTTCCTCTACACCCAGTAGCGATCAGATTAAAATACTCAAAAGACTGTCTGCCAGTGATTAACTTCAAGATGTATTTAACTGCATCAAAATGATCCAGCACCACAGTAGGAAACAGTAGTTAATATATTGTTCTGTACATTATCTCTGCTCTGTGTGAGAAGGGGTGCACTGAAAGCTCATAGCCATGTTCTCTACACTTTTATCGATACTCTCTTTCGTAGATTGAAAGACTGAGGTGATGTTAGATGGCAACAGTTTGAACTCGCAACAAAGCAGTCAGAACTGTCACCAGAGGCTCCATCATTGTGGGCCGTACTGCAGTGTTTACAGAGCTAACCACTTGCTCTTGTTTGACTGCATGGTATCCTAACACAGATGAGACTGCACACAGGGAGGTTAAAGTAACAGTGACCTCAGTCTTTAATAAGACACTCCAGAGTGAGGAACAGGCCTTAGGGGCTGGTTTATATACAGTGCTCCCAAGGGATGCTGGGACCCCTTGGGACTCCAGGGGATGTGCTCCCTGGTGGCGGAACATGGGAGTGCATGCTTTACAGATACACATCACTCCCTGCCAAAGTCAAAGTGAAAACTATTTACAAGGTGAGGCGGTCGGGAGCCTTTCTTTCCCTGGTGGACCGCCTCGGTACAAATGACTGTTCTGGTGTGTTGGCTGTGCCCTCGCTGGGCTGGAGTCTTGTTGGCCATGCAGGGCTGCTGGGTGAGCCTGGCCTTGCTGGGCTGTTGGGCGTGATGGGTTCAATTTCCTGATCCGGGGTGGTGTCGTTGATCCTTTGGGTGTGTGTTGTGGGCTCGAAAAAGGCGGTGTCTGCTGTGGGTTGTTCAGGGCAGTCTGTGAACCGCAGCCTCGTTTGGTCCAGGTGCTTTCTGCAAATTTGTCCATTGTCTAGCTTGACTACAAACACCCTACTCCCTTCTTTAGCTATCACCGTGCCCGTGATCCACTTGGGACCATGTCCAGAGTTTAGCACATACACAGAGTCATTCAATTCAATTTCCCATGACACAGTGGCGCGACCATCGTTTACATTTTATTGCTGCCGCCGGCTCTCTACCTGATCATGCAGGCTGGGGTGAACCAGCAAGAGTCTGGTTTTAAGTGTGATTTTCATGAGTAGCTCAGCCGGAGGCACCCCTGTGAGTGAGTGGGGTCTCGTGCGGTAGCTGAGCAGTACTCGGGATAGGCGGGTTTGGAGTGAGCCTTCTGTGACTCATTTACGGCTCTGTTTGATGGTTTGCACTGCCCGCTCTGCCTGCCCATTGGAGGCTGGTTTAAACGGGGCCGAGGTAACATGTTTGATCCTATTGCGGGTCATGAATTGTTTAAATTCGGCACTGGTGAAACATGGCCCGTTATCTCTGACCAGTATGTCAGGCAGGCCGTGGGTAGCAAACATGGCCCTCAGGCTTTCAATGGTGGCGGTGGCGGTGCTTCCCGACATTATTTCACATTCAATCTATTTTGAAAAAGCATCCACCACCCCAGGAACATTTTACCAAGAAACGGGCCTGCATAGTCGACATGGATCCTCAACCATGGTCTGGAGGGCCAGGACCACAAACTTAGTGGTGCCTCTCTGGGCACGTTGCTCAACTGGGCACACACGCTGCATTGCCGTACACAGGACTCTAAGTCAGAGTCGATACCGGGCCACCACACGTGGGATCTCGCTATCGCTTTCATCAGTACTATACCCGGGTGTGTGCTGTGGAGATCCGAGATGAACGTCTCCCTGCCTTTTTGGGTAGCACTACGTGGTAACCCCACAACAGGCAGTCTGCCTGAATGGACAGCTCGTCCTTACGCCACTGGAACGGCTTGATTAGCTCTTGCATTTCAACAGGGATGCTGGCCCAGCTCCCATGCAGTACGCAGTTTTTTACTAGGGACAGCAGAGGATCTTGGCTAGTCCATGACAGGTGATTTATCATTTTTAAATGCTTCCATAACCATCAACAAGTCTGCGGGCTGCGCCACCATCAACAAGTTTGCAGGCTGCGCCATTTCCACCCCCGTGGTGGGCAATGGTAGCCGAATGAGAGCATCCGCACAGTTCTCGGTGCCTGGCCTGTGTTGGATGGTATAGTTGTAGACTGAGAGCGCGAGTGCCCACCTTTGTATGCGGGCTGAGGCAGGGATATGAGGGGTTTGTGATCAGTTTCCAGCTCAAATTTGAAACCAAACAGGTATTGATGCATTTTCTTTACCCCGAACATACACGCTAATGCCTCTGCCTCAATCATGCTGTAGGCCCTCTCGGCCTTAGACAAGCTCCTGGAGGCATAGGCAACAGGTTGCAACTTCCCCGCAAAGTTAGCTTGTTGTAATACACACCCGACTCCGTACGATGACGCATCACATGCTAGCACAAGTGTTTTACACGGGTTATACAATACACGCAGCTTGTTGGAGCATAAAATGTTTCTGGTTTTCTCAAAAGCAATTACTTGGTTTTTACCTCATACCCAGTTCTCACCTTTACGCAATAACACATGTCGCGGCTCCAAGAGGGTGCTTAATTCCGGTAAGAAGTTACCAAAATAGTTGAGGAGTCCCAGGAACGACCGCGCATTTCTGATAGCCTCTGTCTTGGCGCCTGTGGGCCAAATGCCGTCCGTCGCGATCTTTCTTCCCAAAAACTCCACTTCTGTTGCCATGAAGATGTATTTCGACCTCTTCAGCTGCAGCCCTACACGATCCAGTCGCTGGAGGACCTCCTCCAGGTTTTGTAGGTGCTCGACGGTGTCCCGAGCCATGACCAATATATCATCCTGAAAAACCACCGTGCATGGTACCGACTTGCGTAGGCTCTCCATGTTTCTCTGGAAGATCGCTGCAGCTGACCGAATTCCAAACGGGCATCTGTTGTCGATGAACAGTCCCTTGTGCGTGTTGATGCAGGTGAGGCCCTTCGAAGACTCCTCCAGCTCCTGCGTCATGTAGGCCGAAGTCAGGTCGAGCTTGGTAAATGCCTTGCCTCCTGCCAGCGTCGCAAATAGGTCTTCTGCCTTAGGTAGCGGGTATGAGTCCTGTAGTGAGAAACAATTAATAGTTACTTTATAATCGCTGCAAATCCTGACTGTGCCATCACTTTTGAGTACTGGAACAATCGGGCTGGCCCACTCGCTGAATTCTACTGGGGAGATGATGCACTTGCGTTGCAGCCTGTCCAGCTCGATTTCCACTCTCTCCCTCATCATGTGAGGTACCGGTCACGCCTTGTGGTGAATGGATCGTGCCTCTGGGACCAAGTGGATCCGTACCTTTGCCCCAGAAAAGTTTCCAATGCCTGGCTCAAAAAGGGAAGGAAATTTGTTCAGAACCTGGGTACATGTGGCCTCATCGACATGTGATAGCGCTCGGATGTCATCCCAGTTCCAGCGGATTTTGCCCAGCCAGCTCCTGCCAAGCAGTGTGGGACCATCGCCCAGGACAATCCAGAGTGGCAGTTCGTGCACCGTGCCCTCATAGGTGACCTTGACCATGGCGCTGCTCAGGATAGTGATGAGCTCTTTGGTGTACGTTCTCAGTTTCGTGTGGATGGGGCTCAGGGCTGGCCTGAGTGCCTTGTTGCACCACAGTCTCTCAAACATCTTTTTACTCATGATGGATTGGCTAGCGCCAGTGTCCAGTTCCATGGCTACGGGTAAGCCATTCAATTTTATATTTAGCATTATAGGTGGACATTTCATCGAAAATGTGTGCACCCCGTGTATTTCAGCATCTGCCTCCTCTCTCTGAGGCTTGAAATTGCTTTGATCCACCATGGACCGATTTTCCTTTGCCATGTGGTGGTTAGCAGCTTTTGCAGAGCTTGCAGCTCGTCTGCAAGCTCGTTGGAGGTGCCCCATTGTTCCACAGCTCTTGCAAACATACCCTTTGAAGTGGCATGAATAGACTGAATGGAAGCCTCCACAACACCAACAAGCTGTGAATTGCCTTGCATTCATTCTTTGTTGCGGACTCTGAGTCATCTGGGTCACCTGAGGCCTGCTGGCAGTTGCAGATTCGTGGTTTCTGCCCTGTACATTTCTGCTTGCAAACACAGTTCCAGTTAATTTATGAACATTGTTAGCACTTTTGTGCTGAGAGATTTGTTTGGTGTTATCACTGGTGGACATAAACGCCTGTGCTATCGCAATGGCCTTACTGAGGGTCGGTGTCTCTACAGTCAAAAGTTTTCATAGGATGGTCTCATGGCCAATGCCCAGTAAAAAAAGTCTCTGAGCTTCTGCTCCAGGTAGCCATCAAACTCACATTGTCCTGCAAGTCACCTTAGCTCGGCAATGTAGCTTGCCAATTCCTGACCTTCAGATCGCTGGCACGTGCAGAACCGATACCTTGCCATCAGCACGCTCTCCCTCGGGTTAAGATGCTCCCGAACCAGTGTACACAGCTCCTCATATGACTTATCTGTGGCTTTCATCAGAGCCAGAAGATTCTTCATGAGGCTGTAGGTCAGTGCTCCGCAGACCATGAGGAGGACCGCTCTCCTTTTTGCAGCGCTTCCTTCTCCGTCCAGCTCGTTGGCTACAAAGTATTGGTCTAGCCGTTCGACATAGGCTTCCCAGTCCGCACCCTCCAAGAACTTCTCAAGGATGCCCATAGTTTGCTGCATCTTTGCGTTGGATTCGTATACTCGTCGCCAGTTATTGTGGTCCTAACACAGATGAGACTGCACACAGGGAGGTTAAAGTAACAGTGACCTCAGTCTTTATTAAGAAACTCCAGAGTGAGGAACAGGCCTTAGGGGACGGTTTATATACAGTGCTCCCAAGGGATGCTGGGATCCCTTGGGACTTCAGGGGATGCGCTCCCTGGTGGCGGAACATGGGAGTGCATGCTTTACAGATACACAACAAATAGCTTGCTGGATGGCCCCACACAACGTAGAGCTGGACTCCTCTATGCTCTGTACCATTGGGCTTAAGCTCTCTGGCAGGCTGCCCAGTGCACTGAAAAGATTCTGGTATATAGGGATTAGTCTTTGAATGTAGGTTGCATCCTCGAGATCTTCATCTGTACCTTCTGCAGCAGAGGTAAGATGTGATCTTTCCTCTGTCAGCTCCTCATCCTCTGTGTGCTCTACATTTTGTTGACCTGAAAGGGAAGAGAGGGACTAAGGTTAGGTTTTAGTGTGAAGGATAAGCAGATACTGATGAGTGACTGCTGGAAGCAGCTGCACTTTGTCCTGCTTAGTGCCAGAGGGTGAGATTTCAGTGAGAAGGGACAGAGTGAAAGATAAGAACCCTGCAGGATATATCCTCCAGCCTGGGCACGTGCGCTGCCCTTGACATCACCCATCCCCACAATCTCCATGACTTGCCCCTCCAGTGTGGGGAGGAGCTGAATCTGCCTCCTCCTGTCCTCCCCTCCACTCTACTATTGTTTGCTAGCTTTGCCTGCAAGAAAGAAGGGAGTGTGTTAGTGGTCACCTGATGAGATGGTTTGAGGATGTGCACATCAAGGTGGAATAGTGTTGCTGGTGTGTAAGGATGGCAGAGGTGTGTTGAATTGAAGGCAGTACTAGAGAGGATATACGAAGGTGCAGAGTGTGGCATTCGGAGGTGGAATGATGTGTGCTGCAGTGAAAGGAGGGGAGTGCTGATACTCGGGGGAGGGAAGGGACTTCAGGTGCAGAGAGTGATACGAGATCAGAGTTAGGAGACACCTTAGCAACTCTGGTCAGGTCATTAAACATATTCCTACATTGGAGCCAGCTCTGTGGGGTGATGCGCCTGGTGCTGATGCCCTCTGTCACCTGTATCCACTGCTGCCAAGCAGCTTGTTAGGATAAGATCCTGCCGCTCAATGGGAAGAGCACATCCATCCTCCTGTCGACCTCCTCCACCAGGACCTCTATTGCAGTGTCAGAAAAGCTTGGGCTTTCAAAGTATTTGCTTCTCCTGTCCATTCCTTTTAAATTTCTCCCCTTCCCCGACATGGTTATAATTTAAAAAAACCCTTCAAGAGGTGCAGATTTACATCCGGAGCTGTACAGCCATTGCTGGCCTCCATTTGGAAACATCCTGGCAGAAGTCATACTCCAGTGACTCCATGATTGCAATTCCAGCCAGTGGGTTTTTTAATTCCTCTCCAACTCTATGGAACGTATTCCGTTATCTTTTTTTTTAATTAAATTTTTGTTTTATTAAGCACTTCAGATAGCAATACATCTGGGAAATATCCTGCAGTAAAATTGGTATTTTTGCAAAAACAATAACAATAATCTGGTAAGATCTCCTTAGTTGTTCCTTCTGTAAGTTTCATTGAGATTTGTAGGTCCCTTCTGTACTGTCTGTGACAGTTTCTGGTTTTAAGTGTTTCCTTCAGTTTGTAACTATATTGTCTATAATTTCACAAAATAAAATCTAATGAATTGTCAATCACACATTTGCTCATGTATATCAGACCAAACTGGGATTAAGAACTTCACTGAGCCAAAGTCCTAGGCCTAGAAATTCATCTCGGGCAGTGGATGAAGACTGACAGTATCGGATTGGCTGCCCATTATCCGCAGCATCTGATATTCAGTTCCATTGCAGTCAATGCAACTGAATAAATGGCACTGCATATATCGGGCGGCCGATCTCGATCTGACACCGCCCGGTTAGCGCTGCCGCCCAAGACAAATTTCTAAGACTAGAACTTTTCCCTCCATTTATTTATCCCAACTGCTGTGATTGATCCCTATCACCTGCAACTGGACAGTGCTGTGCTGTCTGACCTGAAGGATCCCTGAGTGAAGGGCCTACTATCTTTAGCAGTTTTCAGTTGCCTTCAGCCAAAGTGCACCTTTAAGAGGTGCATCATCATCATCATCATCATAGGCAGTCCCTCGAAACGAGGATGACTTGCAGCTGCACCAAAAGAGGATGAGTTCACAGGTGTTTCAAAGAAGGACCTAATATTCCAGGTCCTGAACTACATATTGAAGGGTGGAAGATGCCTGTGCGTGGATTCTTTTAACGTGTGGTGGCCGTTGCACACCAGCCACCAAACGGATTGACAGAGCTAGGTCTTGGTCTAGTGGCAAGGATTAGCCAAGATGACTGGGGACCTGCTCTGCTGCGTGGGCCTAGTGTGCACACATATCGCAGTGTGGGCTGGCCCCTGCTGCCCCTGGGCCCTCGCCTCTTCTGGCCCTGAACTCTCGCCTCTCCTGGGCCCCACTTTAAGAGGTGCAAACTACTTTTAAGTAGCGGCTGGAATGCTGAAAATTGAAAGCATCAATTAGGCAAGCTGATAATCTACAATTGGACTAACATGCTGGCAACCTGCCTATAACATGAGACTGAGGGCTCCCATCCAATTTAACAGCCCTGTCCTACCCATGAGATATCTGTGTAAACTGTGAACATTCTAACAAGTTGTGAAAAGGTACATGTAGTAAAAGACTGTTACAGTTGAATGATAATTCTGGAAAAAGTTAATGACGGGAAAAATATCCACTGCTCCTCCTAACTAGGGTATGCAGCTCCTGAAGTAACGCAGCAAGCAGTTCTTTTATGGGGCCCAAATTTGGCCCTCCGGTTTTTTCGGTGCTCCTCCGGGCCCCCCCGCCGACATTTTACCTCAGAAGCAGCGCCAAAAAAAATCCGTGTGATCATGGCCGATTCTCGGGCCATCTGTGGAGCTGGCGTGGTACAGAAGAAAGAGACGGGGCCGGAGCTAGGTCCTGGCACTGAAAACAGTGCCGGAACCTCCGCACATGTGCACTAGAGTCTGCGCACATGTGCAGTAGCTCCTGGCAGGCCGTTTTGGCAAACGCACACTGCAGGCTATGTGGGAGGGGCCGAAGCACACCGTCCCTAGCCCTGTCCAAATGGACTCCCTCATCGGTGGCCCGCTGCGTTCCCTAAGGTAGGACTTCTATTTTTTATTTGTTATTTACTGATTGATTTTGGTGCTTTAGATGCAGAGTTATTTCTATTACTTTATTTGTTATTTATTGATTGCTTATTACTTTGGTCTTGGTGCTTTAGGTGCAGGGTTCCTTCTATTTTATTTGTTAATTAATTGCTTATTACTTTTTGTGCTTTGCTTGGTGCTTGGTGGTGCTTTAAATGTAGTTACTTGCGCCGATTCTTTAACTGTAAGTAAGGTCTTTCTGTGCGGACAAAAGTGGACACATACACTGCCCTAAGTTAGTTTAGTAAACTTTTTTCTGGCCAAATTGGCATAAATGGTGTAAGTGGCTGGAAACGTCCCCTTTTGAAAAAAAAATAACCTAACAAAAAACCTAACTAACTCACTTACACTGGCGCTAATTAAATGGCCATATTTGCAACTAAAAAGGTACACCAGAAAAATCAAGTTACACCAAAAAAAAACGTGCAACTTATGGGAAGATTTGGGCCCCTGGAGTGAACTCCACATGCATGCTATAGTGCTGCTTCCAATGAACAAGAGGTCCACACACAAGCAATCTGTCCTATCTGTATAGCGTCAGTTCGTTTGTGAGTCTGCTTTGTTACACAGCTCCACTTCCACACCTTTCTTGTCTCTGTCTTGCTGCCTTTGATTTTAACATCAAAGTTCAGAATGGTTGCATCAAGCCAAGTTCTAATAATGCCAAAATATACAACTTTATTGCGTGCTGGGAAATAAGTGTATAACAAAAAAAGGTTAAGCTATTGTTTGTTTTTAGGTCTTGTGGGTCTTTTATAACAGGAATTTTCAGCCTCTACAATGCAAGATGAATGCTAAATCTCAATTAATTTATGAGAAATCTATTATCTAAATTTCCAGTGTTGAGTCAACTTATGTTAAAGGGTATCAGACTAATCTTTGCCCTTTTTGACATGTGCACACATATCAATGGGACTCAAATCTAATAATCATGTCTGAAGTTTACAAGATGCTGAAATTAACCTGTCTTTGAACTGTCACACACTCCAAAGATATTAATTGTATGCAAGCCAAACTTATCTTAACCAGAAAGCAGAAGTACAAAGTGAAGGGCAATATTGCTACTCATCAGTCATCAGAGCTGAAGTCAGACACAAAGATGCATTAGCTCAGATAATGAGGCAGTCCATGCCCGCATGCAACAAGTCCTGGACAACATTCAGACTTGGGCTGATCAGTGGCAAGTAACATTCAGGCCACTTGAGTGCCAGGCAATTACCAACTCCAAGAAGAGAGAGCATAACCACCTCCCCTTAACATTTAATGGCATTACTATCGTCAAGTCCCCCACCATCAACATTCTGGGGGTCACTATTGAGCAGAAAGTGAACTGGACCAGCCATATAAATACTGTGGCTGCTAGAGCAGGTCAGAGGTCAGAGTGGCTCACCTGAGGGCTCTACGTTCTTTAGATTTTGGGCCAACAAGTAGAATGGCTTAGCTAATTTTTAGTAGCATATTTGCAGCGTAAACAATTAATTTATATTTTAACGTTTGTATTTAAAAAGAAAGTGAGTGGTGTCCATTGTTTTATGTATTGGGGAGAGTAGAGAAATGCATATTTCCTGTGTTATACTGTTTACTCTTCATTTGTCTGACTTATGTAAATATCATCACTTCTTGTCTCAAAGGTCAAGTCTTAGTCTGATAAGAGTGGATATTCAGTCTGCTTTTGAAGAGAGGGAATCATGTGATCGCAAATGATACATTCCAGAAGGGTACAAGGGATCTCTGTTCTGATTCCTGGGTATGACTATCATTTACTTAGATATTTAGCAGAGTAAAGCTACACTCCAGATCATATATGTGAGGCCCACTACTGGGAGCTGCTGATGCTGTTGAATCTGAGAAAATATGCTGAAGGTTTGTGCTCGAGATAACTACGGCAGCATTGCTTCCAGTTTGCCTCTTTGCTGAGATGTTTGTTAGCAGCAAGCCACACTTCAGCTAAAGTAGAGCGGTATGTGGCTCACAAAATATCGGTTAGCCACCTGTTTTATTTGATATCTTTCATCCCTGCATCACGCCCATCAACCCATCCGATATGGTCCCCACTCTTAAAGCAATCATTATTGCTCCTCTCCTCAGCAACCTTTCTTAGCCTTTCCACACTCTCCAATTAGTGCCTTGTCTCAGGAAGTCTTCCTATCCTCTCCAAAGACCTGGAGCATGATGTCACCTCGCATTTACACTCCCAACTACTTATTCAAGATTCTCCAACCTGGCATCCAAGCTGCACCTAAACTACACTGGTCAAAATCACAAACTGCATCATCCTCCTTGACTTTTTTGCTGCCTTAGTACTGTTAGGCCTCTTCTCTGTAGTCCACCCCAGGGTAATGTTCTCTCCTGGTTCAGCTCTTGCCTAATTCATTACAGGCAGTACATTGATGCCAATTGTGTTCCTGTTCTTTACACATGGTTATCTCCATTGAACCCCAGGGATTCCTCCTTTTCACTTGGTGATATTGTACGTGGGTACCTATCGCATGTACGCTAATGACACACAGATCTATCTCACTGCTTCCTCCATTGATCCGCAGGTTATTGTCATACTTTCAAATTGCCTGTTGGATATGAAGACCTGGATGTGCCAAAACTTTCTCCAGCTGCATGACAAAATTAAGACCATCCTCTTCAGTTCTCGCCAGCAACAGTTCCATTAACCATTCCAATCTCAAGCTGAATCAGGTCATCTTCTTCCCCAACAACCACCCCATCGCCAAAACCATTTTACATCACATCCATAACATTGTTCGTGGAGAGTCATAGAATCATAGAATGGTTACAGCACAGAAGCAGGCCATTTGGCCTGTTGAGTCCATGCTGGCTCTCTGCAAGAGCACCTCAACTAGTCCCACACACCCGCCCTTTCCCTGTGGCCCTGCACATTTTTTTCCTTCATGTACTTATCCAATTCCCCTTTGAAAGCCACAATTGAGTCTGCATCCACCACCCTTTCAGGCAGTGCATTCGAGATCCTAACCACTCGCTGTGTAAAAAGGTTTTTCCTCATGTCGCCTTTGGTTCTTTTGCCAATCACCTTAAGTCTGTATCCTCTGGTTCTTGACCCCCATCATGATTTTGAGTACCTCTGTCAAATCTTCTCTCAACCTTCTCTGCTGTAAAGAGAACAACCTAGGCTTCTCCAGTCTATCCAAATAACTGAAGTCCCTCATCCCTGGAATCAATCTCGTAATTTTTTTCTGCACCCTCTCTAAGACCTACACATCCTACCTCCACTGCTCCCCTTCCGCTGCTGAAACCCTAATCTATGTCTTCCTAGCTGGCCTCAAGCCTCCAAATCTATACTTAATCCAAAATGTCACAGCTCGTTTCCTCTTCTTAACTAAGTCCCACGTTCCCATCACCCTATCCTCTCCAAATCACTGTGATTCCTCTTGCCTCAGCGTGATATTCAGCATGAGGCATGGGGCTATGGGGAAAGAGCAGGCGAATGGGACTAATTGAATATCTCCACCAAAAAGGGCATGATGGGCCAAATGGCCTCCTTCTGTCCTGTATCATTCTAAGATTCTATAATTCTATTACCTTCACCTGGCCACCTTCTTTCTCACTTCCTGCTTTCAGAAATCTACTCCAAATATTTTTGATCATGCATTTGATTCCCCATTCTAGCTTCTCCATTCTATTCCCCTTTCCCCATGCTCGGTGTCTATTTCCTCCTTATTATAAAGTGTCCTGAGGAGTGAGGAGCATTGTATAACTATAAGTTATTGCAGCCTCTGATGGTTTATTAAAAAAGGAAAAACTGATAAGTTATCTATTTGTCTTTCAGTTTGCAGAATAGTTTTGCAATGCATTAAAAATAGCTAGTGGTATTTAAGCCAATAAGTTTCAGTTAAGACATTTAAGTTCACAGAAGTTCAACCCATTGTTGTACTCCTTTTATGAATAAATTGGCAAACTATCGAAGAGAATAATGTATCCAGTCCATTTTTGGGATAGTGGATGAAAAACTCCCCAAACTGGAAAGGTCAAGTGACAAGCCTGGTTCAAATAATGTCAAATGTGTCAATAAGAATAGCACTGAGTTAGAATAAAAGCATTCCGCATTACTTTCTCTTTTCTAATTTTCTCACTCAACCAAATAGGGAGACAAATTGCTTTGTGTAGCGTTGTATATGGATTCAAAAAAATGTGACACGTCACATCCAGAGCAGTTCTTGCCCATTACCTCATTAATAGTTTGTAACTTGTTTAGTTGCTGAAATATGCCACATATAACAGCATATACAAAGTACAGTTAATGTTGAATGTGCTTCAAATAAATCCATGGGATTCAGCATTGTTGACCTCCTATATTTTAATACTAAAATCTGATTACTTAAGGATATGAAGCATGACATACTCAATTTCTATATCTTACCGCTTTCATTTTTTATGGAAAATTAAATTTTACAATAATAACCCCACATAAATGTTGCCATAAAAGTGAAAGAATGCTCTTTGACCATATTAGTGCATGTAGCATTACTTCCAGATGCATCTTATAACCTAATTTCCTATGTTCCAGAATGTAGCCATTCTGTAGGCTCAAGCGTAAACTTTCAAACATGCTGCTTTTATACCTCAGCTATTGCTTCAGCAATTACATTATTTTTCCGGACGTTTTTCAGTCCTGATCTCCAGAGTCTATGAATGAATAAAAAGTTTCATGTTCCCAGCGTGAAAAGCAGCTGGAATTGACAAATGTATTCCAGAGAGTACTTACAACTAACCCAAAATACCTCTCAGATGGCCTGACCTCTCAAAACATCGTGGGTTACAGTTGAGAAAAATAGTTAAAGGGCATTTACAAAGCAGCATCTGGGCAATAGTTTATTTTTATACATACTACCCATTCTTGCAATTGTTAAAGCATGAATGCTGATTTAGTTGCATGGACTGAGAACTTTCGTGCAAATTCAACACCTCTACAAAAGAAACATCGGCTGGATATAGGGCAGCAACATTATAGAAAATAGGAGCAGTAGTAGGCCATTCAGCCCTTCGAGCCTGCTCCGCCATTCAATATGATCATGGCTGATCCGCTATCTCAACACCATATTCCCGCTTTCTCCTCATACCCCTTGATGCCTTTTGTGTCTAGAAATCTATCTCCTTCTTAAATATATTCAGTGACATGGCCTCCACATTCTTCTGTGGTCGAGAATTCCACAGGTTCACCACCCTCTGAGTGAAAACCTTTCTCCTCATCTCAGTCCTAAATGTCCTACCCTGTACCCTGAGACTGTGACTCCTTGTTCTAGACTTCCCAGCCAGGGGAAACATCTTCCCCGCATCTAGAATGCCCAACCCATCAGAATGTTGTACGTTTCAATGAGATCCCCTCTCATTCTTCTAAACTGTGGTGAATACAGGCCTAGTTGACCCAATCTCTCCTCATAAGACAGCCCTGCCATCCCAGGAATCAGTCTGGTGAATGTTCACTGCACTCTATAGCAAGTATATCCTTTCTTAGGTAAGGAGACCATAATTGCACACAATACTCCAGGTGTTGGCTCACCAAGGCCATGTATAACTGTAGTAAGACATCCTTGCTCCTGTACTCAAATCCTCTTGCAATGAAGACAAACATACCTGCTTGCTGCACCTGCATGTTTGCTTTCAATGACTGGTGTACAATGACACCCAGGTCCCTCTGTACATCAACATTTCCCAAGCTGACACCATTTAAATATTACTTTGTCTTTATGTTTTTCCTACCAAAGTGGATAACTTTACATTTATCCACGTTATATTGCATCTGCCATGTGTTTGCCCATTCACTCAACCTTTCTAAATTGCCTTGCAGCGTCTTTGCATCCTCCTCACAACTTATAATCCCACCTAGTTTTGTGTCGTCAGCAAACTTGGAAATATTACATTTGGTTCCCTCATCCAAATCATTTATATATATTGTGAATAGCTAGAGCCCAAGCACTGATCCCTGTGGTACCCCACTAGTCACTGCCCACCACCCCGAAAAAGACCCGTTTATTCCTACTCTCTGTTTCCTGTCAGTTAACCAATTTTCAATCGATGCCAGTATATTACCCCAACCTTATGTGCTTTAATTTTGCACATTAACCTCCTATGTGGGACTTTATCAAAGGCCTTCTGAAAATCCAAATAAACTACATTCATTGGTTCTCCCTTATCTATTCTACCAGTTACATCCTCAAAAAATTCCAGTAGGTTTGTCAAGCACGTTGATATTATCTAAGTCTGCCGTTATCACATCCTTTATAATAGACTCTAGCATTTTCCGTACTACTGATGTCAGGCTAACCGGTCTCTCATTCCCTGTTTTCTCTCTCCCTCCCTTTTTAAATAGTGGGGTTACATTTGCCACCCGCCAATTAGCAGGAACTGTTCCATAATCTATAGAATTTTGGAAGATGACAACCAATGCATCCACTATTTCCATGGCTACCGCTTTTAGTACTCTGGGATGCAGATTATCAGGCTCTGGGGATTTATCGGCTTTCAGCCCCATTAGTTTTTTCAGCACTATTTTCTTACTAATAATCAGTTCCTTTAATTCCTCTTGCTCACTAGACCCTTGGTTCCCTAGCATTTCTGGGACATTATTTGTGTCCTCTTCCGTGAAGACAGAACCAAAATATTTATTTAATTATAGCCGCTGTTCTTTAATCAACAGTCTTTGAACACAGATTCACACTGGGAGCATTAAAGTGCTGAATTTACCTTATGTGACAACAATTGCTTTTCTGATTAAAAAAAATATGCAGTGAAAGGATCTGATCTTGTAATGAGACACATTCTTTGTATCCAACATGTTTTAAAATAATAGATTTATTAAACTCAAAAATGTGAGTGTAAAGGGCCCTTGGATTTGGCAATATTCTGGCCGTTATTTGTTTGTGGCACTGCTGCTCAAATATTGACTTTGGCACCTCAGAACACTGGAATCTGCATTGTGTAATTATTGAAATATTGTGTTGCAACACAGAAATGTAAATGACAGTGGCCTAGACTTTGTCTCCAGTGAGCATTATCAAGTTATTGTAATTAGTCAATCTGTTCACTGGATGTATCTTCCACTTTGCCCAGTAGCAACCAGATTAAAATACTCAAAAGACTGTCTACCAGTGTTTTGGTCAGAGATGTATGTCGCTGTTTATGCATCAAAATGAACCTAATCCAAAACAAAGGCAGGAAACAATGAGATCAATGTATTAGCTGTGACCCTTCTCCTTCCAAATGGCTGAAGAAATGGTTGTCATCCTGTGCTGCTGATGGGAATGACTCTAGCAGCATCCCAGGGAAGGGTGGCTATTTTTATTGTCTTGGAAACATTGATATGACATTTCAACAGTCGTATTCAAAAAACAGAAAATCGGAAGCTTCCATACAAGCTGTTATGTAGGTAAACTTGTATATACCTTGTACAGCCACCAGAGGGCTCATCCCATGGAGTCCCAAGAGATCCCACAATCCCTTGGGAGCACAGGTAATTAAGAAGGCCACACAAGCTGTAGAGGTACTCTGGAGACCCACCGATTCAAAGACGGAGGAAATCGAGAACACACCAAGGCCACAGAACGTGACGGAGCTGCGATCGTTTCTAGGACTCCTGAACTACTTTGGTAACTTCTTACCGGATCTCAGTACACTGTTAGAACCACTGCACACCTTACTGCGTAAAGGAGACGAATGGGTATGGGGCAAAAGCCAAAAAAATGCCTTTGTAAAAGCTAGAAAATTGTTATGCTCAAACAAATTGCTTGTGTTGTATGATCCATGTAAGCGTTTGGACCTAGCATGTGATGCGTCGTCGTATGGCGTCGGGTGTGTATTGCAACAAGCTAATGAATCTGGGAAATTGCAACCGGTTGCTTATGCATCCAGAAGTCTGACTAAGGCTGAGAGAGCCTACAGCATGATTGAAAAAGAAGCGTTAGCTTGTGTCTATGGGGTAAAGAAAATGTATCAATATCTTTTTGGGACGGAAGTAGGGACAGGCCGAAAAAACCACGAGCTAAATTTGGGTCGGGGCGGCCCATCTACTGCAATGTGGCGGCTACTCGATTCCACCGCATGGCCACTGCAAAACGACAGTAACGGGCCTTGTCCGAACCCTAAATTTCGGCCCCTATATCTCTAGAAATAAACCCTAGTGCTTGGTTTGATTTTTGAGGATGTGATTTTGAGTAGTTGCAGATGTTTGGTGGGTGAGTGGTGGGGAAGTGGTGGTTTGCGCAGTGTGCATATACAGAGGTTCAGATGCTGGTATGTAGGACCTGTTGAAGCATGGACACACCTTGACCACCCAACTGAAGCCGTTGAATTTTTTATGGCACTGTGTCAAGCTTCGTTCCACGACACTACTGGCCAAGACCTCCTGTGCCACTTCCCTCCATATGGCCCTGAAGACGTGGGGCAATGGCCTCTTTCCACTGGTCGGGAACAGCGCTTCCCTCTTTTACTCCGCTGCCCCCACCAATGCTTCCAATGTGGATATGGCCATAGCCTTGAGCTGTTTCAGTTGGTCTCAGGTCGACTTCTTTTGCTCGAATGCTAAAAATGAGTATCTGCACAATGATACAACCTCACCTTTAAGAACTGGAATGAGAAATGTGAAGGATTGAAGGATGATTGCCAAATGCAAGTCACCTGAAAGTCAGTAGCGTTCCGGTAGTAGCGGACCTGTAGTGCCCATTGAGGTCATTAGGGCTTCATTTACCGCCCCCTTACTTCCAGTCAGCCTAACCTCGGTAGTGGAAAATTATTGGAAAAAATTCTGAGGGACAGGATAAATCTTCATTTAGAAAGACATGGATTAATCAAGGACAGTCCACATGGATTTGTTAAGGGAAAGTTGTGTCTGAATAACTTGATTGAATTTTTTGAGGAAGTAACATGGAGGGTCGATGAGGGTAGTGTATTTGATGGTAGTGTATATATGGATTTTAGCAAGGCTTTTGATAAGGTCCCACATGGCAGACCCTTCACAAAAGTAAAAGCCCATGGGATCCAGGGCAAAATGGCAAGTTAGATCCAAAATTGACTCAGAGGCAGGATGGAAAAGGTAATGGTTGATGGGTGATTTTGTGACTGAAACACTTTTTCCAGTGGGGTTTCACAGGGCTCAAGCAAGCCCACGGGGTCAAGCAGGGCTGCATCATCACGCCAGCGCTCTTTTCCATCTTCCTCACTGCAATGCTCTATCTCATTCTCAACAAACTCCCTGCTGGAGTGGAACTAAACTATAGAACCAATGAGAACCTGTTCAACCTTCGTCACCTCCAGGCTAGATCCAAGGTCGTCCCATCCTCTGTCACTGAACTACATTATGCGGACGACGCTTGCGTCTGTGCACATTTAGAGGTGGAACTCCAAGCTATTGTCAACATCTTCACCGAGACGTACAAAAGCATAGGTCTTGCACTAAGCATCCGTAAGACAAAGGTCCTCCACCAACCTGACCCACCACACAGCACTGCCACCCCCCCCCCACCCCCGCCGGTCATCAAAAACCACGGCGTGGCCTTGGAAAATGTGGACCATTTTCCATACCTCGGGATCCTACTATCAGCAAAGGCTGACATCGATGACGAGGTCCAACACCGCAACCAGTGTGCCAGTGCAGCTTTTGATCGCCTGAGGAAGAGAGTGTTTGAAGACCAGGACCTCAAATCTGGGACCAAGCTTATGGTCTACAGCGCAGTAGTGATACCCACCCTCCTGTATGGCTCAGAGACGTGGACCATATACAGCAGGCACCTCAAAGCACTGGAGAAGTACCATCAGCACAGCCGCCGCAAGATCCTGAAAATCCCCTGGGAGGATAGACGCACCAACGTCAGTGTTCTCGCTCAGGCCAATATCCCCAGCATCAAAGCACTGACCACACTCGACCAGCTCCGTTAGGCAGGCCACATCGTCCGCATGCCCGACACGAGACTCCCAAAGCAAGCGCTCTGCTCAGAACTCCTACACGGCAAGCGAGCCCAAGGTGGGCAGACTTTTCAAGGACACCCTCAAAGCCTCTCTGATAAAGTGCAACATCCCCACTGACACCTGGGAATCCCTGGCCCAAGACCGCCCTAAGTGGCGGAAGAGCATCCGGGAGGGTTCTGAGCACCTCGAGTCTCGTCGCCGAGAGCATACAGAAATCAAGCGCAGGCAGCGGAAGGAGCATGCGGCAAACCAGATTCCCCACCCACCCTTTCCTTCAACCACTGTCTGTCCCACCTGTGGCAGAGACAGTAATTCCCGTATTGAACGGTACAGTCAGATAAGAACTCACTTTTAGAGTGGAAGAAAGTCTTCCTCGATTTCAAGGGACTGCCTATGATGATGATATGATGATGATGACAGGGCTCAGTACTAGGTCCCTTGCTTTTTGTGGTATATATCAATGATTTATACTTGAATGTAGAGGGTATGATTACAAAGTTTGCAGATGATACTAACATTTCCTGTGTGGTTAATAATGTAGAAGAAAGCAGTAGACTGCAGGAAAATATCAATGAACTGGTCAAGTGGGCAGAGCAGTGGCAAATGGAATTAAATCCGGAGAAATGTAAGATAATGCATTTGGGGTGGGCTAACAAGGCAAGGGAATACACATTAAATGGTAGGACACTGAGAGGTGTAGAGGAACAAAGCTACCTTGGAGTGCATGTCAACAGATTCTTGAAGGTAGCAGGCCAGATAGATAAGGTGGTTAAGAAGGCATATGGGATACTTGCCTTTATGAGCCGAAGCATAGAATACAAGAGCAAGGAGGTAATGCTTGAACTGTATAAAACACTAGTTAGGCCACAACTAGAGTACTGCATGCAGTTCTGGTCACCACATTACAGGAAATATGTAATTGCACTAGAGAGGATACAAAGGAGATATTGCCTGGACTGGAGAATTTTAGTTATCAGGAAAGATTGGATAGCCTGGATTTTTTTCCTTTGGGACAGAGGAGCCTGAGGGGAGACCTTATTGAAGTGTATAAAATTATGAGCGGGTTAGATAAAGTGAATAGGAAGGACCTATTTCCCTTAGCAGAGGGGTCAACATAGATTTAAGTAATTTTTAGGAGATTTAGAAGGGATTTGAGGGCTAATTTCTTCACCCAGAAGGTCGTGGAGGTCTGGAACTCACTGCCTGAAAGAGTGGTAGACGCAGAAGCCCTCACCACTTTTAAAAAGTACTTGAATGGGCAGTTGAAGTGCCGTAACCTACACGGCTACGGACAAGAGCTGGAAAGTGAGATTAGCTGGATAGCTCTGTGTGTTGACTGGCGCAGACACAATGGGCCAAAATGGCCTCCTTCCATGCTATAAATTTCTATTATTCTATGATTCTATGATTCTATGAATAACCACCAGGTTGCCATATCCTTTTTGGAAACATTTGTGAAACAGGGAGCTAGAGCCCATAAAATCATAGAATGGTTACAGCACGGAAGAAGGCCATTTGACCCGTCGACTCTCAGCTAGTCCCACCACCCTGCCCTTTCTCTGCAGTCCTGCAATTTTTTTTCCTTCAGATACTTATTCAACTCCTTTTTGAAAGATAAAATTGAGTCTGCCTCCACCACACTTTCCAGCAGTGCATTCCAGATCTTAACCACTCGCTGCATAAAAAAGTTTTTTCTTACATCGCCTTTGGTTCTTTTGCCAATCACCTTAAATCTGTGTCCTCTGGTTCTCGACCCTTCTGCCAATGGGAACAGTTTCTCTCTAACAACTCTGTCCAGACTCCTCATGATTTTGAACACCCCTATCAAATCTCCTCTCAATCTTCTCTGCTCCAAGGAGAACAACCCCAGCTTCTCCAGTCTAGCCACGTAATTGAAGTCCCTCATCCCTGAAATCATTCTTGTAAATCTGCACCTTCTCTAAGGCCTTCACATCATTCCTAAAGTGTGGTGCCCATCTGTTATGTATTGATGCTTGCGGTCACCAGACACCAGGGTGCGCTACTGTTGGAGGTTATCGGGCTGTACGCGTGCGTACGTGGTCACTGGTATATAAGCGCGGGTGCCATGTCACACGGGTACTTTGAGCGCAAATAAAGTTGGATCAGGTTTACACCTGAGGCCGTTTACAGTAACAAGACTCGTGAGTCATTACATTTGGCGACGAGGTAACTTGAGAACCTTCGCATGTACAATGGGCACTATTGGAATTCTAGAGAGATTCACGGATGGCGAGGATTGGATAGATTTTATCGACTGCCTGGATCAGTATTTTATGGCCAACAAAATGGAGGGAGAGGCTGAAGCAGTTAGGCACAGAATGGTTTTCCACACCGTTTGTGGTCCGAAATTTACGGTCTTATGAAGAACCTTCTCTCGCCTTTACATCCAATGGACAAAAAGTACAAGAATTTGTGTGCTTTGGTGTGTGACCTTCTTAAGCCAAAAGAGGGGATCATCATTTTACGCTATCGCTTCTATACACATGTTCGTGCTGAAGACCCAGATGTGTCGGGATTCGTCGCCAACCTACGACATTTTGCTGAGCCGTGTAAGTTCGGGAACGCGTTGGAAGACATATTGCGAGATCTCTTCGTGGTACGCATCAACCATGATGTGATTCTTCGGAAGTTATTGGCCAAAGAGAAGCTGGATTTGAGAAAGGCCATCGCGACTGCCCAGGCATGCATGACGACTGATGATAATCTCAAGCAGATATCATCGAAGAGTCAGAGCTCCATGGCAGGTATTGTAAACAAGATTATGTTATCTTCTGGTAGAGCTACTTATGGCAGGGCCTACTCGACTGCTTATGTGAAACCTGTAGCTGCTCGGAGTCCACCAACTGGTACGAATCTGATATCACCCTGTTGGCATTGTGGGGGCAATCATCGGCCTCATCAGTGTCGGTTTAAACAATACACCTGTCATGGCTGTTCGAAAGTGGGGCATCTTCAGAGAATGTGCCCACAACTGAGCAAGCATGCTGCCGCTTATCCCATTGTTGATGATGACCAGTCTACTGCTGGCCCGGATACACAACCCAAGGAGGAAGTGTATGGTCTATATTCGTTCTTGGGAAAAAGCCAGCCGATAATCGTTAATGTGAAGCTGAATGGCGTGTCTATATCAATGGAGCTGGACACGGGTGCGAGTCAGTCGATAATGAGCCAAAGGACATTCGACAAGCTGTGGGACACTAAAGCTGTGAAGCCTAAGCTGAGTCCAGTCAAAATGCCAAGTTGCGTACTTACACTAAGGAACTCATACCGGTGATTGGCAGTGCAGCAGTCAAGAAGTCATATGATGGTGTGGTTCATGATCTACCATTAGGGATCATCCCCCGTAATGGTCCAATGCTGTTCGGCAGGAATTGGCTCGAGAAAATCAAGTGGAACTGGAATGATGTCAAAGCGTTGTACTGGGTGGATGACAATTCTTGTGCTCAAGTATTGAAGAAGTTTCCTTCTTTGCTTGAACCGGGCATTGGCAATTTTACTGGAGCCAAGGTGCAGAATCAGCTGGATTCTGATGCAAAGCCTATCTGTCATAAAGCTCGGTCTGTTCTTACATGATGAGGCAGAAGGTTGAAATTGAGCTTGACAGACTCCAACATGAAGGGATCATATCACCGGTCGAGTTTAATGAGTGGGCCAGTCTCATTGTTTCTGTATTAAAGAGTGATGGCACTGTCAGGATTTGTGGATACTACAAGGTTCCGATTAACCAATTTTTGAAACAGGATCAGTATCCGTTACCGAAGGCTGATGACCTGTTCGCCATGCTAGCTGGTGGAAAGTCGTTCACTAAACTAGATCTGACACAGGAGCTTATCAGCACTTCAAAGAAACTCACCTGCATCAACATCCATAAAAGGACTGTCCTTTTGGAATTTGTTTGGCTGCAGCCATATTTCAGAGGACTATGGAGAGTCTACTGAAGTCCGTTCCTAGAACTGTTGTGTTTCAAGATGACATTCTGGCCACAGGTCACGACACGGCTGAACATCTGAACAATCTTGAAGAAGTCCTACATCGTCTGGACAAAGTAAGGCTCAGGCTGAAACGTTCGAAGTGTGTTTTCATGGCACCTGAAGTTGAATTCCTGGGGAGGAAGATTGCTGCTGATGGCATCAAACCTACTGAGTCAAAAACCAAGGCCATCAAAAATGCACCCAGGCCTCAGAATGTGACGGAGCTGCGTTCATTCCTTGGACTACTCAACTACTTCGGTAATTTCTTACCCAGATTGAGCACTTTATTAGAGCCACTGCACGTGCTACTCAGAAAAGGCGACAACTGGGTCTGGGGTGAGCCTTTGAGAAAGCTAAGAATCTGCTCTGTTCAAACATGCTGCTGGTTCACTATAATCCGTGTAAGCGTCTTGTGTTGGCCTGTGATGCTTCATCATATGGGGTTGGCTGTGTACTCCAACAAGGAAATGAGTCAGGCAAGCTGCAACCTATTGCGTATGCTTTGAGAAATTTTTCAAAGGCGGAAAGAGCTTATAGCATGGTAGAAAAAAAACATTAGCTTGTGTGTATGGGGTCAAAAAGATGCATCAGTAACTGTTTGGTCTTCGTGTTGAGCTCGAAACGGATCACAAACCACTCATTTCATTGTTTTCGGAAAAAAAAGGTATTAATATCAATGCATCGTCCCATATCCAGAGGTGGATGTTGACATTGTCTGCCTATGGTTATGATATTCATCACAGACCAGGCACTGAGAATTGTGCCAATGCACTGAGTCGTCTGCCTTTGCCCACACCTCATATACAGATGCCTCAACCTGCAGAGCTACTGTTAGTAATGAATGCTTTTGAGAGTGAAAGAACTCCTGTCACTGCTCAACAAGCTAGGATCTGGACCAGCCATGACCCTATTTTACCGGTTGTAAAACATTGTGTACTCAGTGGTGATTGGTCTGCAATACCTATGGACATGTGTGATGAGACCAAACCTTCTAACCGTCGCAAAGATGAGCTGTTCATTCAGTCAGATTGTTTACTGTGGGGTAATCGTGTCATTATGCCCAAGAAAGGTAGAGAAAAATTTGTACGTGAACTTCATAGCACTCATCCCGGTATTGTCATGATGAAAGCCATTGCTGGTCTCATGTATGGTGGACTGGAATTGACTCTGATCTGGAATCATGTGTGCATCAGTGCAATACTTGCATGCAGCTAAGTAAAGTGCCAGCGGATTCTCCGCTGAGTCTTTGGTCATGACCATCTAAACCATGGTCGAGGATCCACATCGATTTTGCAGGCCCTTTCATGGGAAAGATGTTTTTTGTTGTAGTGAATGCATATTCCAAGTGGATAGAGTGTATTATTATGTCATCCAGTACATCTACAGCCACTATTAAGAGCCTTCATGTCATGTTTACTACTCATGGTTTGCCTGACATTGTTGTGAGCGACAACAAATCTTGCTTTACAAGTCTTGAGTTTCAGGAGTTCATGAAACTCAATGGTATTAGACATGTGAGGTCAGCCCCATTCAAACCTGCTTCTAATGGTCAAGCTGAGCATGCTGTTCAAACGATCAAGCAGAGTATGAAACGTGTAACTCAGGGTTCATTGCAGACTCGTTTGTCATGTATATTGCTCAGTTACAGGACAAGACCTCACACGCTTACTGGGGTTTTCCCTGCTGAACTACTGATGAAGAGAAATCTCAAGACCAAGCTTTCTCTTGTTCATCCTGATCTGAATGATCGTGTTAAAAACAGACGTCAAAGTCAGCAATGGTATCATGATCGTGCTGCTGTGTCACGTGACATCTCTGTCAATGATCCGGTTTATGTACTGAACTATGGTCAAGGTCCAAAGTGGATCGCCAGTACTGTTACAGACAAGGAGGGTAACAGAGTGTTTATTGTCATGCTCAAGAATGAGCAAACACGCAGGAAACATGTTGATCAGGTAAAACTGCGGCACACGGATGAACTGGAACCATTTGAGGAAGATGCAGTCAGTGACCAATCAACCAATGTTCATTCATCAGAGGACTTTGCTGTCATTGCTGAACCTGGAACTTCAGTCTCTGATGTGGTCATTATCACTCCCATCAGATCGGTTACTCAGCCTTCAGTCACAACTGACTCAGAGCGCGCGACTAGAACTGAAGTTGAACTGAGACGATCAACTCGTGAGAGGAAAGCCCCAGACCGTCTTAATTTGTAAAGAGACTGATAGTAAGATCTTGAAAGGAGATGTTGTCATGTATTGATGCTTGGGGCCAACAGACACCAGGTGGCGCCACTGTCGGAGGTCATTGGGCTGTATGCACGCATACACGGTCACTGGTATATAAGCACGGGTACCATATCATGCTGGTACTTTGAGCGTGAATAAAGTTGGATCAGGTTTACACCTGAGGCCATTTACAGGGCCCAAGTTTCCGATGCTACCGAAAACGGCACACCTCCGTGATTTAACTAACCTGTCTGGGAAAAAAAGTGTGCCAAAACCATACCAAGGAATTCTCCGGTCGTCCTGGAGCGTGGCGTGACACAGCAGAGTCTCCCTGGGGTGGAGCAAGTCGATCGCAGCCAGCAGGGGGGCGGGGCTAGGGATCAGTGTTCTTCAGAGTTCCGGCAGCGTTGCGTAGGCGCGTTGGAGCATGCGGACATGTGTAATGGCTCAGCAGGGCGTTTTTCCCCCATTCTGTGTTTGAATGGTGTGGATACCAGGGAGGGATGGAGGAACATGGGAAGGGGGCACTGGGGAGATGAGCGGTGGGGGAGAAGCATGGGAAGGGATGGAGAAGCATGGGAAGGGATGGAGAAGCATGGCAAGGGATGGAGGAGTGTGGGTTGGGGGGCACTGGGGAGGTGATCGGTGGGGGAGAAGCATGGGAAGGGATGGAGGAGCGTGGGTTGGGGGCACTCGAAATGATCGAATGGCCGGAGGAGAGAGCAGGGGTGCCTCTGTCCAGCCTCCCCTCCCCCCGTGTTCAGCCCCTCCCCGCTACCCCCACCCCCACCCCCCCTCACACCCACCCCCTCCACCCCAAACCCCCCACCCCACCCCCTCCCCCCCACACATCTCCCACCCTCACCCCCCTCACCCCTACCCTCTCTGCCCCCCCCACCCTCAACACCTCCCCCCATTTCCCCCCCCCCCACCCCTCAGTCAGAGACAGAGAGAGAGAGAGACAGTGACAGATACAGAGAGAGAGAGAATCTGATAGAGACACTGATAGAGACACGGAGAGAGACACGGAGAGAGACACGGAGAGAGGCTGACAGAAACACCTTCCCTTCACATAAAGGTAGGACTTGTATTTTTTATTTTTTATTGATTGGTTGCTTATTACTTTGGTCTTGGTGCTTTAGGTGCAGGGTTCCTTCTATTTTTTATTAATTAATTTCTTATTACTTTTTGTGCTTCATTTAGTGCTTGGTGCTTTAAATGTACTGCTTTGTTTAGTGCTTACTGCTTTAAATGTACTTTGCTTCTTTAATGTTGTTGTGAAGGTGTTTATGGAAAATCCTCTAACTTCCCTTCCCCCCCCCCTGTTGTGATGTTGATGTGTTCTTTGTGTTTAATGCTTCCCACCTCCCGTCTCTGGGCTGCGCCTGCACTAAACTTAACTCTAGGTAAGGTTTTTCAGAACTTACAAAAGTGGACACCTACTCCATTCTAAATTAGTTTGGAGTAAGTTTTCGCCGACGAAACTTGCTAAACAGGCCGAAGTGGCTGGACACACCCACTTTTGAAAAAAAGTACCTGAACTAAAATGAACCTAAACTAACTCACTAGAACGGGAGCAAACTAAGTGCCGAGAATTGTGATTTCTAAGATACTCCAAACTAAACTAGAGCAACTCCACCCGAAACTTGGCCCACAGTAACAAGACTCTTGAGTCATTACATCATCTATGAAAATAGAAGCCAAACAGACTGGGACCCGGAAACTGGAGGAAACTAAGTTCCGCCTAAGTACTTCCCAAAGGACCACTGAGATCCTGACGGTACTTTAGGGTGGAAGTTTCTTGGAAAAGTCCTGGAAAGACCGCCCGACGGCAGAAAAGCAACTTATGCCCTGAATATGGATGAGAGCGAGCGGGAGCTCCCAATCTTGGCAGCAAATGCAATCTTCGGCAAAGTACTTCAGAGGATTGAGTCGGGCCCAGGGAGGGAGAAACAGATAAAAATTAAAATTTCCAAAAAATAAAAAAAAAACACACGAAAACCTTTAGGGGACCCCATCCATCTGAATCGCTGGAAAAAAAATAAAGAAAAGAAAAGAAGTTTACTAACCTTTTTTTGCAAGTCTTCTTACTTACCATTGAGGTTAGACCTGCCTCCACATGACGGTCCTTTCCCCTGCTGCAGCGGACTCCCGCCCGGACCAAACTGGCAGCTTGGCGGGCAGGAGGACACTTACGCGCATTGCATGCCAGCGCATGTTAGCGGGCGGTCCCCAGCGGTCTTCCCTCCCCGCCGGTGGGGGCCTCCACCAAACTCGCTCGGAGGGGAGACCGCCCAGAAAACTCGGTGGCAACGGGCGGCAACGGGCGGTGAGTCCACCAAGTTCGGCCCCTCAGAATTAATATCAGTAAAGAATTTCAAAATGTAACAAATATATCATCACAAAAAGGAAGAGTAAGACATATAAACAGGTTTTTATTTCCCATAGCCCTGACATGATCATTACAAGTTCATCAGTTGTGTGCTCATGACTTTATAAGGAACTAACTGAAGTGGTTACAGTTTCCTGTTGGGCACTAATTGGATACAGCTCAGCGGAAATAATCTGATCATGGGGGAAGAATAATTTTCTTTAGTTTCTGTATGATGTGGTGCTGAGAAAAAATATGATGACCTTTGTCGCTGGCAAGTTCTAAATACAAGCTCCATATGCCAGAGAATTTTGTAGATAGATATCAAACCATTTTAGGCATTAAGAAGTTACTTCTAGGAAAGCTATGAAAAGACAAGACAAGTTACATTTTTAGAAGTGCAGCGTTTTATAAGGCGATTGAAAATGTGAGCATCAATCAGATTTGTAATACAATCTATGTTCCAAAAAGCCTAATCCAAAAAAACATTGTCTGGATTTTCCAACCTGTCCCGTCAATTTTTCACCTAGATCATTGCTCGGGGTTACGCTATGGCACCTGCCCGCCTGCTTTCCCCTTATTTTCCATTTGGCTGAGTCTGGTGGTGTAGAATGTTCCCAACCTTATGTTAAGTTTATGCAAATGAAGGAAATGTGTCCTCTAATATATTTCTCCCAATATGTGTAATTTACACTCTAGACACACAGTTGTTTGTTGGACCCAGGTGTCCAGTGCTCTGAGGCTAAAGGGGCTCACATAACCTGTGCAAGCACTCACAGAGTATGGCTTCTCACAGGCCCAAGTGAAAAATATTTTGCAACTAATAAGCAAATCTCGTTTTTCTCAAGCAATTAAAAATTGTAAGTGCTTGACATGGGCCTGTCTCAGGTATTGTCACCTATATCACACATATTGGTTGAAATGGTAACAAAAGAATGTACTTTTTGAAACAAAGGTTAAAAGGTAGTGGGGTAGATTTTCAACTGGCTGCAAGGATGTAAAGATTGCAGATCTGCCACCCATTGAAGAAAATTGGTGATTTTCATTCCCATACCATTTCCTAATCAGGCAGAGTGTGAAAAGGCAGCTGATGCACTATCGTCTGTTTTAAGCCATCACTCGTGTTGAATGTCACTCCCAGGCTTTGCACTCAATTAATGTTCAGGTGGTAACTGAATCATCATCATAGGCAGTCCCTCGGAATCGAGGAAGACTTGCTTCCACTCTTAGCATGAGTTCTTAGGTGGCTGAACAATCCAATATAAGAACCACAGTCTCTGTCACAGGTGGAACAGACAGTGGTTGAAGGAAAGGGTGGGCGAGGTGTCTGGTTTACCGCACACTCCTTCCGCTGCCTGCGTTTGATTTCTGCATGCTCTCGGCGACGAGACTCGAAGTGCTCAGCGGCCTCCCGGATGCACTTTCTCCACTTGGCGTGGTCTTTGGACAGGGACTCCCAGGTGTCAGTGGGGATGTCGCACTTTATCAGGGAGGCTTTGAGGGTGTCCTTGTAACGTTTCTGTTGCCCACCTTTGGTTCGTTTGCCAAACTGAATAGAGAAACATTAAGAAGCATATCAGTTACAACCATGATGATTGCATTGTGCAGTGGTCCATGGCCATTATTATTTAAATGAGAGGAAAAACTGGAAGGGACAGAATGATCCTCTGCATCCATTAAATCTGGTCCCTCTGAGAAAAGCTCTAAAATCAGAGCACTACAGATCTCAGCATCTATTTGCCATTTGCACTTTTCAGAAAAGCATGCTATCAAAGTATTGTCAAAAGAGCAAAAGTTGTGCACAGGACTTGAAATGGTAACTCCTAAAGGATAAGGCAGTTCACAACATAGGTTTCTGTCATGTTTGATGAACTCCTAAAGAAATGTGTGCAAATGTGAAGAACTTACTTACTATAGGATCATGGGAACAGGAGCAGGGCATTTAGCCGATCAAATCTGTTCTGCAATTCAATTAGATCATGGCTGATATGTACCTCAACTCCATTTACCTGCCTCTGTTCCATATCTCTGTTGTCAAATGGCTAAAATTCAGATAGTTTTGTGAAAGTAGCAAACAGAGTTACCAGGAGTCGTTGGGGGTTATTTTGTGAAAGGATGAAAACAGGCGCTAAGTGCCTGTAAGACATGCTTCTTTGAAAGTCTGGATTTAGCCCGCAATTTGGGGGTTAATTGATAATTACCATGATTTAAACTTGCCTGGAGACACTGAAACAGATACCTGCAGATTTAGCACTCAGCTCCAGTTGGAGTGGAGTGCAGAATGTTTCAGTATAACGGGTGTCACAGTTGTGTGAGGCGAACTGGTTGGGCTGGGTGCTCTTTGTTTTTCCGTCATTGTTCATAGGTCTTTATGTAACCTTTAGGGCTGCTGATCAAGGGCTGTGCGGCTCTTTGTCGGCCGGCGCAGACACAATGGGCCGAAATGGCCGCCTCCTTCGCTGTAAATTTCTGTTTCTATGTTTTTAAGCACTGATTAGAAGCAATTTTCATGGAGCAGTATATGTAGCCTCTACACAGTCACTTCCACTGAAGGTGTGGAGTGGACTGGCTGAGACACAACGGAACATTTCAGGATTATTCAGGGACCGGGGGAGAGGATGCACAGGTTCTCAGAGGTGGCACTGGAGGCTCTGGTTGAAGAGATCCAGAGGAGGAGGATTGTCATGTAAGGGGGGGGGGGAGTGGGGGGGAAGAGCCCACCTTGTCCTCCTAAACCCCTCTCCTGCAGCAGCTGGTGCTGCTCTGCCTGGCCATGTCCTCCTATTCCTCCTGTTGACCAAGGGGGACTCTAGCCTATTGTGTTCATGCTCTATTTGTTTGTTACACAAACCCTCACTAGACAGGCATTAGGAGCCTGAGGGAGCTATTCACACACAGCTGTAAACATGCTGGTTCATGTTGGTTTTGGGACACCATTTTGGGAGTTGCTATAAAGGACACAGTTAAGTTACATTACTCCTGTTTCAGTTAGTCTGTTTATTTACATACACAACATAATTAGCCTGCCTGTGACCAAGCATTCCCTTTCTCTTGGTGACTCCTATAAAGTGTCCAGTAAGGTAGAGTAGCACAGCATTTACTTTCTTTAGGTGAAGTCCTCAGACAATTCCCAGAATAAATATTGATACAGTGTTGGGAAAGTCTTGACAAAATGTCCCAGAAAGTCTCCCAATCTATTTCAAGTCTTCTTCAAACCTCCAGCAGCAAGTAAACAGTGAAAGTTGAGCATAGTTTTAAGTAGCACCCAAAATCCTCAGCAACAACTTGTTTACTCCCAAACAGCTGATTTGATGTTCAGAGAGGTTGTTAATTGAAGCACTAGCCACAAAATGCCAAGCAGCCTCTTTAATGAGCACTAGCAGGCAATTTAATTGTCAAGCAGCCCCTGAACGAACCTCTTGGCAGCCATGCCTAGTGCACATTTCAACTCCTTTAGCAGGATAACATCTTGCATGAAATGTGGACGAAACAGGCATTGCAGCTCAAGATCCCACCTTTGCAAGCTCGGAGGCTCTTACACCTACTGTATCCAGGCAAAATCACCCCTTAGGATGCAAGCTAGGAAACCATTAGTTTATATGTATAATAGGCAGGTACCTGTTTTCGAGTGTGGAATTGAGGAATCATTGAATTCAAACGCGAAATGACCTGAACTTGACAGATTTGAATATATGTTATTTTTGATCAATTTAAATTACTTCAAGATCAGAATATCCTTCTATATTTATGCTGCTTCAGCTTTCAGGTCTTGTCATTGTCAAATGCCAGTTCAATTGCACTGTCCTCTGGAGGTGTGGGCAGGCTAACTGGTCCAGGTAAATGGCTGTGTATGATTTCTGGCATTGGTACACATCGGTATTCACTGGTGGAATGGAGATAATCACAGGTGGTCTTGCAATTGTCAAGCACCAGGTCAATCTTCAGCTTCAGAAATATCAAAGTGGCCTATAATTCATATGGTTGTGGCTTATAACATCACACTTATGAATAATCACAATCAACTCCGTCCATTCTAGGATGAATGAATTCACAGCAGAGAGAGGTATGCGAAAAGGAGTTTCGAAGGTGATGGTTGTGGTAACTGATGGCGAATCACATGACAGCTACAATCTACCAGAAGTGATCAGTGATTGTGAGAAGGACAAAATTCGAAGGTTTGCTATTGCAGTAAGTACCCTGATATCTTTGTATATTGTAGCTATTCATTCATCTTATAGAAATTTTAGGGCCGATTTCCAGATTGGCACACCCAATGAGAAGCCGCGCTCATAGAGAACGTGGTCAGGAAATCGCATTCAATACATTCCCTGATTTCCCATTCATTCATTTAAATAGCTGAAGAATGAAAGGCTGCGGAGCTGCCATGTGCCAACTTGCACTCTGTGAACATTGCTTCTTGACAGGAGCATCTTTTCTTTATTTGAGTAATAGATTTACCAATTCTCTCCAATCATGTTTCCTCCCCTGCCACAGGACTGAAACAGCCCTAATTAAAGTCACAAATGACATTTGTTGCGACTGTGACCATGGTGCACTATCCCATGTCCTTCTCAACCTTTGGTCCTTTGCAGCCTTTGACACAGTTCACCACCTCGTTAACCAAAGCTTCTCCTCCATCGTCCAGTTCAATGGGACTACCATTGTTTGATTCCACACTTACCTATCCAATTGTACCCAGAGCATCTCCAGCAATGGCTTCTCTTCCTGTTCCCGCTTTTGCCTGTCCCTCCCTCCACCCCTCCCCCATGTCAAAGAGGTATGTCTGGCGAACACCAACAGCGCTGACCACCACCATGACGTGTCACCACCACCAGCCTTCTCCATTCCTCAACAAGTGGCCACTTCCTGACTCTAGGAATTCAGACGCGGGCAAAGGTGCAAGTCCCACTTTGCCATTGTGGGGGTGGTTTGCGTGGAACAGGACTCAGGGCCATCATGTGTTATGTAGACTAACATTCCTGTCATTGTAAAATAAAGTATCCTCTGAATTAGCATGAGTAACGCTACTGGAGATTCACTGGTGTTACCAAATTTATCTTGTTTTCTGCAGATTTCCAGCAAATCAAGCAATTGAAATCTACATGTTCTGCCTACTTTATATTCAACATGGACATTCCTTTGGCCTTTTTAAAGCCTTGGCTGGCATCTGCAATATTGGTTCAGCAGAAGCTGGAAATTTGTGGAGACCATTTTGAATTCTTCCCAAATCTTAGCCTTGAAGCTAACCTAAAATAGCTATGCATACTCCACTTATTGCAAAAAATTGTGTTTTGGAGGTTAGATGGTTCAAAACCACAGAACAGCACAACCAAAATATGTAGAGTGCTCACTGCTGTTAATCATGGAAAATATATATATATATGTTTTATTTATAAAATATTCAACTCAGTATTATCCTTCAATGCTGCTCTATCTATTTCTAGCATCACACTTTATGGTTTCAGAATGCAGATTACTTACTGCAGATTTTTCTTATTCTGAGATATTCTGTGACTAGGAGTTGTTTCATGCAGCAGTTTGATTAAGGATATTAAAAAATGTGTCCATACAGTTAAGCTGACTCTGAATGACAGATGAGATTTGAGATGGATCTTGTTCCCTTTCAATGAGAATCTACTGTGATTCACCAAGAGCAGTGAGCAATGTATGGTACCATTGTTAATTATTGGACTAACCTTTTTTTTATTCATTCCTGAGATGTGGGCATCGTTGGCAAGTCCAGCATTTATTGCCCATCCCTAATTGCCCTTGAGAAGGTGGTGGTGAGCCACCTTCTTGAACCACTGCAGTCCGTGTGCTGAAGTTACTCCCATAATGCTGTTAGGGAGGGAGTTCCAGGATTTTAACCCAGTGAATATCAAGGAACAGCGATATATTTCCAAGTCAGGATAGTGTATAACTTGGAAGGGAACTTGCTGGTGATGGTGTTCCCATGCGCCTGCTGCCCTTGTCCTAGATAGTAGAGGTCACGGGTTTGGGAGGTGCTGTCTTCCATCACCAGAGAGCAATTCCTCAAGAGAGCAAAAAGCACCATAGTACTTTGCAATATCACAAGAAGTATTAGTTACATTAGAGAGTTAATAGTCCAACTATCTGCAACAAGTTGAAGCAGCACACGGTTGGTCAAATCAAATGAAAAAAAATTTTTCATCAGCAAATGCATTTCAACAAGCTGATGACAGGATGGATTTTATTGCCTCCGAAAACCATATAATGTTTAGTGCAGAGATGGTCAATGTTTTAAAAGATGAAAGAAAGCAATTGTGGTAATGAAACAGATGTGGGGAAGGACCCAATTCAAGGCTGGACACCAATACTTTGCACATGGTAGCTATGTAGAAGATTGATGGAGGCCAGATATCCTTTTTTGAACCTCATCTCATTTCCATTGACTGCCTGACATCGTGTTGACCAGTTCAATTCTTTCCACATCTCCTTTATCCAGCACCTGTTGAGGTAAAAGGAGAGATTATCTGTGCATTCCATCGGTTCTTTCCAGCAACCCATGATGCCTTGGACAACAGACTTAACAGCTGAATTTAAAGCTTATGTACTAAATCTAGTGATTGAATGGCTACTGTGCTCATTATTGATGACTGTATCGGTGCCATTTCCTGCTCTCGCCCTGAACTTGAAAATTTAATTCAATTTGCATCCAATTTTCACCCTTCCCTCACCTTCACATAGTCCACCTCCGACTCTTCCTTTCCGTTTCTCGACTTCTCCGTCTCCATCTCTGGGGATAGGCTTTCGACCAGTATCCACTATAAACCCACTGACTCTCACAGCTACGTGGACTACACTTCCTCCCACCCTGCATCCTGTAAGGACTCCATTCCATTCTCCCAGTTTCTCCATCTCCATTGCATCTGCTCTGACGACCCACCTTTCACACTAGTGCCTCTGACATGTCTTCCTTTTCCTCAACAAAGGATTCCCCGCCATGGTTAACATGGCCCTCGATCATGTCTGTTCTATTTCTCGCACCTCTGCTCTCACCCCTTCCCCTCCCTCTCAGAACCATGACAGGGTTCCCCTGGTCCTCACCTTTCACCCCACCAGCCTCCAAGTTCAACGGATCATCCTCCACCATTTCTGCTGCCTCCAGCGTGATCCCACCAATCACATCTTCCCCTCCCCTCCCCCTCAGCATTCCGAAGGTACCACTTCCTCTGCAACATTCTAGTCCATTCCGCAGTCAGCCCCAGCAGCCCTCCCCTTCCCACGGCACCTTCCCATGCAAGCGCAAGAGATGCAACACCTGCCCTTTTGCCTCCTCCCTTCCCACTATCCAGGGCCCCAAAAACTCCTTCCAGGTAAACAGCGATTTACTTGTACTTCTTTCAATTTAGTATACTGTATTCGCTGTTCACGATGTGGTCACCTCTACAATGGGGAGGCCAAGCGTAGATTAGGTGACTGCTTTGTGGAGCACCTCTGTTCAGTCCACAAGTGTGACCCTGAGCTTCCAGTTGCCTGTCACTTTAATTCTCCACTCCATTCCCACTCTGACCTCTCTGTCCTCAGTCTCCTACACTGTTCCAATGAGCTCAACACAAGCTCGAGGAACAGCACCTCATCTTTTGTTTAGGCACTTTACATCTTTCTGGACTCAACATCAAGTTCAAAAATTTTAGAGCGTAATCGCTGCCAATCTTTGGCTCCCTTCCCGCCGCGCCCCCCGCCCCCTCAGAGCCTGTTTCTCTTTTTCTCCTTGTCTCTAATGGCAGTTGCTTATAATCCCACCATTCACACCCTATCTCGACTAAAGTTTTTCTAACTCATGGCATTACCATTTGAATTTGGGCCATCATCCCTTTTGTCTCTCTAATCTCTCTTGTCTTCCAACCTATCACAGACCTTCCCTTTTGTTCTTTCTTCCTCGCCCCCTTTTAGTGCTTGTTAAGAATCTGTTTTTTCGAACACTCTCCAGTTCTGACGAAGGGTCATCGACCCGAAACGTTAACTCTGCTTCCTCTCCACAGATGCTGCCTGACCTGCTGAGATTTCCAGCATTTTCTATTTTTATTCCAGATTCCAGCATCCGCAGTATTTTGCTTTTATAACTATACAGTCATTGGTTATGTTTAAAGGCATGTAATTTGGTTCAAATACATGAGCTACTGTGTGCCAAGAATGCATTTCCTGATCTATGCCAAGATGTTGATGATCATCATCAAACCAGCAATTAAGATTCTTTGAGAAATTACTACATTAAATTCTATTACGTTTAATCAATTTATGTATCTTATTTTAGGTGCTTGGCAGTTACAACAGAGGAAATCAGAGTGCTGACAGATTTCTAAAAGAAATAGAGTTTATCGCAAGCTCACCTAAAGATAAACATTTTTTCAATGTATCAGATGAAAAAGCACTGGTGACGATAGCAGAAGCCCTTGGGGAACAAATCTTTGCTTTGGAAGGTAGGACATGCTATTTTTTGGAAATAATGAATTCCACTAAGATTTATCATTCCAGTTTCAAATTATATTTCTACATGACAAATCAATGTCTCCACAAATGATATAGGAGCAATGGTGATTTAATGGGTATAACAACCCAATATCAGCCATCCATCAAGATACATTCATTGGCTTTTTAGATTGCTGTTATCAATACAAAAACTAGATAGTATAGTAGTGTTGCCAACCCTCCAGGATTGCCCTGGAGTCTTCAGAAATTAACAACTAATCTCCAGAACAGTGCTACAATCAACCTAGGAGGAAAATAATATAGGCAATAAAAAAATTGTGTTAATATTTGAATTTTCTTTGAATATTTTTTTATATTAGTTATAAAAATAGCAGACATGAGAAAAAGGGCTGTTTGACTGACTGTCAATAATCATCCAATCAGGTAACGAAGAGACTATTCGCTTTCAAATTGGTGTGGAAAGACGCTACACCATGAACATAATAACATAAGAACATAAGAATTAGGAGCAGGAGTAGGCCATTCAGCCCCTCAAGCCTGCTCCGCCATTCAGTAAGATCATGGCTGAACTTCTACCCCAATTCCACTTTCCTGCACTATATCCATATTCCTTGATTCCTTTAATTTCTGAAAATCTACCGATCTCTGTCTTGAATATACTCTTAGCCTCCACAGCCCTCTGGGATAGAGAATTCCAAAAATTCGCAACCCTCTGAGTGAAGAAATTTCTCCTCATCTCAGTCCTAATTGGCCAATCCCTTATTCTGAGACTGTGACCCCTGGTTCTAGACTTCCCAGCCAGAGGAAACATTCTCCCTGCATCTACCCTGTCAAGCCTTGTAAGAATTTTGTATGTTTCAGTGAGATCAAGGGCTCAAAATTGATGAAGGCCTCCACCCGCCCAAGTGCCGCCCAAAGGGCCGTCAAGGTCCCTGGCGGTTCTTTGGGCGGGACCTTAATGAATACTTTGCATCTGTTTTCACAAGGAAAGGGGCAATGCCGATACTGCTATTGAGGAGGAGTGTGAGATTCTGGATGAAATAAACATATTGAGAGAGGAGGTATTAAAGGGTTTAGCAGCTTTGAAAGTGGATAAGTCCCCAGGCCAGGATGTTGAGTGAAGTAAAAGAGGAAATAGCAGAGGCCTTGACTATAATTTTCCAGTCCTCTTTGGATTTAGGCATGGTGCCGGAGGACTGGAGGACTGCGAATGTGGTACCCTTGTTTAAGAAGGGGGAAAGAGATAGGCCTAGTAATTATAGGCCTGTCAGCCTAACCTCAGTGGTGGGAAAAGGATTGAAAAAATCCTGAAGGACAGACTAAATCTACATTTAGAAAGGCAAGGATTAATCAGGGACAGTCAGCACAGATTTGTTAAGGGAAGATCGTGTTTGACTAATCTGATTGAATTTTTCAAGGGGGTAACCAGGTGGGTCGGTGAGGGAAGTGTGTACGATGTAGTGTATATGGACTTTAGCAAAGCTTTTGATAAGGTCCCACATGGTAGACTGGTCACAAAGGTAAAAGCCCATGGGATCCAGGGCAAAATGGCAAGTTGGATCTAAAATTGGCTTAGAGATAAGAAGTAAAGGATAATGGTTGATGGGTGTTTTTATGACTGGAAGGATGTTTCCAGTGGGGTTCCACAGGGCTCAGTACTGGGTCCCTTGCTTTTTGTGGTATATATCAATGATCTAGATTTGAATATAGGGGGTATGATGAAGAAGTTTGCAGATGACACTATAATTGGCTGTGTGGTTGATAATGAAATGAAAAGTCATGGACTGGAGGAGAATATAAATCAACTGGTCAAGTGGGCAGAACAGTGGCAAATGGAATTTAATTCGGAGAAGTCATTGGTGTCATTGAAAGTTGGCATGCAGGTACAGCAGGCGGTGAAGAAGGCAAATGGCATGTTGGCCTTCATCGCTAGGGGATTTGAGTATAGGAGCAGGGAGGTCTTACTGCAATTGTACAGGGCCTTGGTGAGGCCTCTCCTGGAATATTGTGTTCAGTTTTGGTCTCTTAATCTGAGGAAGGACGTTCTTGCTATTGAGGGAGTGCAGCGAAGGTTCACCAGACTGATTCCAGGGATGGCTGGACTGACATATGAGGAGAGACTGGATCAATTGGGCCTTTATACACTGGAGTTTAGAAGGATGAGAGGGGATCTCATAGACACGTATAAGATTCTGACGGGACGGGACAGGTTAGATGCGGGAAGAATGTACCCGATGTTGGGGAAGTCCAGAACCAGGGGACACAGTCTTAGGATAAGGGGTAGGCCATTTAGGACTGAGATGAGGAGAAACTTCTTCACTCAGAGCGTTGTTAACCTGTGGAATTCCCTGCTGCAGAGAGTTGTTGATGCCAGTTCATTGGATGTATTCAAGAGGGAGTTAGATATGGCCCTTACGGCTAAAGGGATCAAGGGGTATGGAGAGAAAGCGGAAAAGGAGTACTGAGGTGAAGGATCAGCCATGATCTTATTGAATGGTGGTGCAGGCTCGAAGGGCCGAATGGCCTACTCCTGCACCTATTTTCTATGTTTCTATATTTCTATGTAATGCACTTGGGGAGGGCTAATAAGGAAAGGGAATACACATTAAACGGTAGACCACTTAGAAGTATAGATGAACAAAGGAACCTTGGAGTGCTTGTCCACAGATCCCTGAAAGTAGCAGGCCAGGTGGATAAGGTGGTTAAGAAGGAGTATGGACCTGAGAAACATAAAAAATAGGAGAAGGAGTAGGCCACCTGGCCTCTTGAGCCTGCTCCGCCATTTAATAAGATCATGGCTGATCTGATCATGGACTCAGCTCCACTTCCCTGCCTACTCCCCATGACCCTTTATTCCCTTAGCTAACATCCCCAGCTTTGAAGCACTGACCACATTCGGTCAGCTTCGCTGGGCAGGCCTCATAGTTCGCATGCCAGACACGAGGCTTCCTAAGCAATTGCTCTATGCAGAGCTCCTTCACGGCAAATGAGCCAAAGGTGGGCAGCGGAAGCGATACAAAGACACCCTCAAAGCCTTCCTGGTAAAGTGCGACATCACCACTGACACCTGGGAGTCCCTGGCCGAAGGCCACCCTAGGTGGAGAAAGTGCATCCAGGAGGGCATTGAGCTCTTCGAATCTCAGCAGCGCGAACGTGAAGAGGTCAGGCGCAGGCAGCGGAAGGAGCGTGCGGAAAATCAATCCCACCACCCCTTCCCCCGACGAATGTCTGTCCCACCTGTGACAGGGTCTGTGGCTCTCGCATTGGACTGTTCAGCCACCAAAGGACTCACTTTAAGAGTGGAAGCAAGTCTTCTTCGATTCCGAGGGACTGCCTATGATGATGATTATTTCCTTATCACTCAAAAATCTGTCTATCTCCGCCTTAAATATATACAATGACCCAGCCTCCACAGCTCTCTGGGGCAGTGAATTCCATAGATTTACAACTCTCTGAGAGAAGAAATTCCTCCTCATCTCAGTTTTAAATGGACGGCCCCTTATTCTGAGACCATGTGCAGATCACCTAAAAATGGTCGTTATTTCCAACGTGGGCGGTAAAAATGGGTTTTCAGATCGCCGGCTTGTCGCCCATTCTCAAAGCCTCTAGTTTCCATTTTTGAAATTGGGCGTTACCACGAGCAATATGAAATGGGCGGTAGCATTAAACCTTTCTGATCTTCTGCCGTAAAGTATCACCGTCCTTAGCAACGGCATGGCAACGCTTGATTCCCGTGATTCAGGAGGTCAAGGGTCATCATGACATGCGCAGAAGAGGAGACAGAGAGAGAGGGAGCTGAGAGGGACTGAAGGCGTGTGTGTGTGTGGTGTGGCTGCTTTGGGAGGAAGGAGGGAGACGTTAGAGCTTTAGAGCAAATAGGGAAACAAAACTGAGCTGTTACCAGCCACATATTTGCCCGGATTTGGCCAATAATGGAGGGAGAGGAGGAGGCGTCACAGCACGCTGTGGAGACTGACACTGGCGAGAGCAGTGAGCTGGGAAAGGAGCACATTGGAGGGCGCAGAAGAGCCAGGAGGTTCTCGGACGAGGCAAATGCCTCCCTCCTGCAGGAGGTTGAGTCACGCTGGAGTGATTTGATCCAGGAAGGGCGTGGAAAGCCCACCTCAAAGGCCTACCAGAAGATATGGGCCGAGATAGCAGAGGTGGTCTCGTCAGCAACCAACGAGGTGCGTGAGGGCAACCAATGTCGCAAACGATGGAACAACCTTGTTGGAGCCACAAGAGTAAGTATTACATTTATTCACATGTACTTATGTAGTTATATAATTTGATTTGTAATAGTCATGAGTGACTATCAGCAGATGTGAGGTCTTCCACTTTTACCGGGAATGTTTTACTCAAAGCCTGCGGTCACGGTGCACGTCTTTAGGTAAAGAATGATAATTTTCATAATAATCATGATTACATCTGTCGGTTATGTATAAGTTTCTGTGACAGTACCTAGCAATGATATTACACAATGATCTCGTGCCATGTTGTCCTGTCACTTTTTATAGAAGAAGCACTCGACGGTGAGGTCTGTGCAGAGGCGAATGGGTGGGGGGCCACCAGTCCCCAGCGACACCACTGAGACGGAGGAGCGGCTGCTCGCACTCATGGGGAATCACACCCGGACAGCCACGCAAGGAGCTGCAGACCCTGAAGTGATGGGACGTGAGTAAAATTTATACCATTGGGTGATGTAAAGTCAATAGATGCCACACCCACTCATATCCAAATAATCATATATGATCGATGATTTCTAAAATTGTCCTAGAAATAATGCTGGCCTGAAGAAAATCATTGCATTGCACAATGTGTTGATGGTCATGAAATGTGATGTCTGTGATGATTTTGATAGTGGTGGTGCTTTTGTTGTGTAGATGCTGTGTGTAGCGCTGGACTCACCTTGTCACCCTAACACCCGCATCTCCTCTAATAACCTCATTTGTGTTTTGCAGCTCAGCCAGCAGCGCATCCCAAGGCAAGGCCACAGAGGCCAGAAGTTGGGGGCACGGGGCAGGAGTCGGCGGACGATCCTACATCTGGTGCTGAGGGCGTCCAATTCCCACTGGGTCTCTACGGATGAAAGCGCGGACTTCGAAGAACCTGCATCGCCACACTCCAGAAGCCATTCCATCCCAAGGCCATCTAGTGCGCCTCCAGTCATTCCCCCTCCACTCTGGAGGTACCTGCCCTAAGCACCTCGCCACCTTTGTCCCCAGGACGGCGTCGACCCCGCGGAGGTTTCGTGGACACGGCAGATCTGGTCCACGAGCGCGACATGAGATTGGAGAGATGGTAGACTTGTCCAAGAAGACCGTAGACATTGGTGATCAGCTCTTTGATGTATTGGGGGGCATATCTCGACAGCTGGCCACCATGAATAAGTTTGTTCCACGGATGGCGGAGGCCCTGGAGGCGATAGCCACCCCTAGGTTCTGCACCACCACTGCGAACGACAGATTAGAGACAGGACCAAGATCCTGCTTCTGGATCAGAGAATGTTCCCCCCTCGACACCCCCCGCTCCTGTACCCGTGCAACCACCGCCTCTGCCTTTATCCCCCCAATGAGGCACCGCCTGAGGAACTCTTCTGCCAGGCGGTGTGGAACGAGGAGGGGAAGGGGTAGAGGTGGGGAGAAGAAGGGGAGAGGGGAAGGAAAGTGAGGTGCATGTCCGCAGGTGATGGCTGTGTTATATCTCCATCTGGGTGTATGCAATTTGTTGTAATGTATAGGGGGAGGGGACCACCCTCCTGCTTTGCATTTGTATTCTGTGTTGCTGGACATGTTGACCATTTGATTGATGTCAATGGTGGAAAAAGTGGGGTGTGGGTGGGGATGGGATGATTTTGTGCATGAAACTTATGATTTCAGACCAATGTTGGTGTAACATTTTTTTTATTGAACATAATCTTGTTGCGCATTGTCTCAGATAGCTGGACCATTACACACTGGTGATTCCTTAACATGAAAGGGTTAAATAAAACTTAACTTCAATCACTGTAAACTTTAACTGACACCAAGATGATAGCCACCTTTGATGTCTGAGCTGCACACACACAGCAGTGTGTCAGCGTTGTCACTCACAGCAACGTTCATTCAGGCAAATCGTTCCGATATCAGCTCCTCACGTAAGAGTCTTACAGCTATGTAGCCACCACGGGCCCTTTCCTGTGGTCTGGAGTGGTCGTGGGCATGGTTGCATAGCCAGCCTGATTGATCAGTGTCCAGCCCCTTATCCTCCTCTTCCTCTCTCTCCTGAGGTGGAGCATCAGTCCCTTCTGGCAACTCTTGGCCCCTCCTGATAGCCAGGTTGTGCAGCATGGAGCACATGACCACGAATTTAGCTACTTACTCCAGGTTGTATTGTTGCTCCCCTCCTGAGTGGTCCAGGCATCTGAAGCACTGCTTAAGCACAGTTATTGTTTTCTGGACCACATTGCGTGTGTCTCTGTGGCTCTGGTTGTATCGCTTTTCGGCCTCGGTGTGGGTGTCACGTAGGGGAGTCATCAGCCAGGTGGCTAGGCCATATCGGTTGTCACCAAGCATCCAGCATTGTCCTTGTGGCTGACTCTTAAACATGTCAGAGACAGCGCTCTCACGCAGGATGTGAGCCTCATCGAAGCTGGCTGGACATTTGTCATTCACTGCCATTATGATCTGGTTGTGGTCGATAACGAGTTGGACCTTCAGGCAGTGAAATCTTTTTCTGTGCTGAAAAAGCTCTGGGTCCTGAGTTGGTGACCGCATGGCGATGTGAGTGCACTGTATTGCTCCCTGCACCCTGGGGAACTTAGCTATGTGGTAGAATGCTCCAGCCCTGTCAGTCTGAGCCTCCATAGTCTTAGGGAAGCTGATAAAGCCCATCCTATGCGTGTACAGGACCTCCGTGACCTGCCTAATGCAGCGATGGGTGGCATGGTGAGACAGGGGGGAAATTTCGACCGCGGAGGCCCAAAAGGAACCAGCCGCATAGAAAGACATGCCGCAGTGACCTTGACCTCGACTGACACTGATGTCCTGATGGCAGGCTGCATATGTTGCCTGATGAGCTCACATATTTCATTGATCACCACCTTGTGGAAGTGCAGTCTCCGAAGGCAGGTGTGCTCGGACTCGTCGAGGTAAGACTTATTTTCCCTATAAGTGCGGGATGTGTATGATCTGGACCTCCTCCTCTCATCTTAAATTGGGCACATAATGATGTGCATCACAAATTGAGCCATTTGCACTCTGCAGCATCTGCGTATTAATCGATGCAGGCTGAGAAATGGCTGGCCCCATTGCAATGAAAGTATAATAGCGATTGATCAGAAGCAATCATTTTCTCACTAAAATACACCTACAGTAAACCCCCAATAGTCCAGACTCTGAAAAGATGTCTGTTGAGATGGTCACTTTACCTGAGAAGAATTCCAGAGTCAATCCAAACTCACCCGAAGTTGAAGCAGCCTTTTGAATGAGGCGACCTGCGATTTAAAAAATGGCGCCAACACCACTGTGGTTCGTTCAGAACAGTTCCACTTTTTCTGAGCGGTGTTTTGGGGCGAGTGATATTGTGGGCGAGATGTGTGCGAGGTGGTGAAAGTGACACTGGGTGATCTCCTAGGCGTTTGTTTCGGCAAATGAGATTTTACGACAAAAAAAAGTGGGCGGTATTATTGAATCTCGGCGTTAATTACGTGCGGAAACTAACGCTGGGTGATATTATTGGCATGGATTTCGCCCTTTCTGAAGATTCCACCCAAAAAAAGTGGGCGGGGGTATTATTTTTTCCTGACATTACGCACATGGGGAAAGTAACGCTCGGCGAAAAATGGGCATCAGTTTCCATTTTGTGACTAAATGGCCGATATATGAGCATTATTCATCATTTCAGCAGTAAAATGAGCATTAAGTGGACGTTATGCATGCAAGATAAATGAAAAATCTAGCCCCATGTCCCCTAGTTTTAGTTTCCCCTATGAGTGGAAATATCCACTCTACATCTACCTTGTCTAGCCACCTCATTATCTTATATGTTTTGATAAGATCACCTCTCATTCTTCTGAACTGCAATGAGTATAGGCCCAACCTACTCAACCTATCTTCATAAGTCAATCCCCTCATCTCCACAACCTAGTGAACCTTCTCTGAAAAGCCTCCAATGCAAGTATATCCTTCCTTAAATACGGAGACCAAAACTGTACACAGTACTCCAGGTGTGGCCTCATCAATACCCTGTACAGTTGTAGCAGGACTTCTCTGCTTTTATACTCTATCCCCCTTGCAATAAAGGCCAACATTCCATTTGCCTTCCTGATTAATTGCTGTACCTGCATACTCACTTTTTGTGTTTCATGCACAAGGACCCCCAGGTCCCTCTGTAATGCAGCACTTTGCAATTTTTCTCCAATTAAATTATAATTTGCTTTGCTATTTTTTCTGCCAAATTGGACAATGTCACATTTTCCCACATTATACTCCATCTGCCACATTTTTGCCCACTCACTTAGCCTGTCCATATCCCCTTGCAGATTTTTTGTGCCCTCCCCACAATTTGCTTTCCCACCCATTTTTGTATCATCAGCAAACTTGGCAACATTACACACAGTCCCTTCATCTAAGTCATTAATATAGATTGTAAATAGTTGAGGCCCCAGCACCGATCCCTGCGGCACCCCTCTAGTTACTGTTTGCCAACCGGAAAGTGACCCATTTTTCCCGACTCTCTGTTTTCTGTTAGTTAGCCAATCCTTTATCCATGCTAACATATTACCCCCAATGCTTGCTTTTATTGGCCAAGTCATAGAACACAAGAGCAGGGCGGTTATGCTTAAATTGTATAATACTCTGTTTTGGCCACAGCTGGAATACTGTGCAGTTCTGGTCGCCGTATTATAGGAAAGATGTGATTGCACCAGAGAGGGTGCAAAGGAAATTTACGAGGATTCTGCCTGGAATGGAGAAGCTTAGCTATGAGGGCAGATTGGATAGGCTGGATTTGTTCTCCTTAGTAGGCTGAGAGGAGACCTCATTGAGGTGTATAAAATTTTGAGGGACCTGGATATAGTGGATAGCAAGGGCTTATTTCTCTTGATGGAGGGGTCAATTATGGGGGGGAATAGTTTTAAAGTGGTTTGTGGAAGGTTAAGAGGTGATTTGTGGGGAAGCTGCCTCACACAGAGGGTTGTGGGGGTTTGAAACTCACTCCCTGGAAGGGTGGTAGAGGCAGAAACCTTCATCACATTTAAAAGGTGCTTGGATAGGCACTTAAAGTGTCGTAATCTGCATGGTTACGGACCTAGAGCTGGTAAGTGGGATTAGACTGGATAACCTCTTGTTGGCTGGCGCAGATACGATAGTAAGTACTTCAGAGAATCAAATACGGTCAGAGTAATCTCCTGGACTAGTTTCGATCTCCTGGATGGGTTGGAGAGGGATTTTCCCAGATTTATTTCCCCAATTGGTCTGGGTTTTTATCTGTTTTCTTGCCTCTCCCAGGAGATCACATGGCTCCGGTTGAGGTGGAGTATAAAATGTTGCGATGCAGGGGGAATCACAGTTGTGTGAGATGGACTGGTTGGGCCAGATGCTCTTTACCTTTCCGCCATTGTTCATTGTTCATAGGTTTATATGCAACCTTCACGGCTGCTGACCAAGGGCCGTGTGGCTCTTGTCGGCCAGCGTGGACACGATGGGCCAAAATGGCCTCCTTCTGCGCTGTAGATTTCTATGGGCTAGACTTTACATCGGGTTCACACCGCTACTGCCCAGTTACCGCTAAGATTTAGTCTAATGCCCATATTTGATTAAAAATGGAAAACTAACGCCCAATTATCGCCGGTGTAAGTTTCAGCATACAGTTAACGCCGAGAATTAGCTGAACCGCCCGCCCATATTTTTTTTTTTAATTCTGATGTCATCACTCGAGCACCGCCCAGAAGACTGTTTATAATGGAAACTAACGCCCAAATACCGTCCAGATTATCACCGAACGTTACTTTCGACATCTCGCCCATATACCACTCAAATGATTGCTCACCCCAAAAACCGCTCAAAAAATTCTACACTCACCTGACCTCAACCCAGCGGTATGGAGGCAATTTTGGAATTTAGAGGACTTTTCATAAAAGGCCGTTTCAAATTCATGGGAGCTTTGAAGTAATTTGTGAGTGCTTTTAAGGTGGTTTTACAATCTCCTGACAACCATCTAATCATATTGTGGTGAATTTGCATTTTGTATTGAGTTTTTAAAGGACAATTTAATAATTCTGAATGCATATAAATAGGGCATTTAGTAGTAATGGGGCCTGTAATTTCTCAGCCAGTATTGATGACTACTCACATGCTGCAAACTAGAGTTGGGAGAAGGTTCACTGCTGAGGAGGAGACCTTACACCCAATGCACTTTCAGGGATAAGCGGTCATACCTGGACTTCTCTGATAACACATGCCTTAGGAAACTGTGCTTCCGAAAAGAGGTCATCAATGAGATATGCCTGCTCATTAAGGGAGATCTGCAGCCTAACAGCATCATCAGGACTGCACTATCTGTTGAGTTCAAGATTACTGCGGCACTTTCCTTCCATGCATCAGGCTCCTTTCAAGCCTCAGTTGGCAACATTTACGGTATCTCTCAGCACGCTACACATTGCTGCATTCGACAGGTGACTGAAGCCCTTTACGCATGCAGGATGGACTTTATAAGCGTCCCTATGACCAGGGAGGCACAGGCTGACAGGGCTTTGGGTTTCTCGAGAATAGCAAACTTCCCCACAGTGCAGGGAGCAATAGACTGTATGCACATCGCCATGCGAGCACCTTTTAAGGATGCAGAAGTGTTTTGGAACTGAAAGGGATTCCACTCCCTGAATGTACAACTCATTATCGACCACAAGCAAATAATCATGGCAGTAAATGCAAATTTTCTGGGGAGCATCCATGATGCGCACATCTTGCATGAGAGCACTGTCTCTGATCTGTTTAAAGGTCAGCCACAAGGTCATGATTGGATGCTGGGGGATAAATGATATGGCCTTGCCAACTGGCTGATGACCCCCTGTGTAAGACCCAGACTGAAGCTGAGAAGCGCTGCAACAAAAGTCACATAGCCACATGCGATATAGTCGAAAAGACAATTGGAGTGCTTAAGCAGCGCTTCAGATGCCTGGACCACTCAGGAGGTGAATTACAATACCACCCTGAGCAGGTCACTCAGTTCATTGTGGTATGCTGCATGTTGCATAACTTAGCTATCAGGTGAAGACAAGAATTGCCAGATGGAACTGCCGGTCCACCTCAGGAGAGAGGAGAGGTGGAAGAAGAGGAAGAGGAGGTGGACGAACACCTCTGGGAGGACAATCAGGCTGACGTTGAAACCAGCACCACCACAGGTGGCCAACCGGTTGTGGACCCCCACTAAGGCCAATGCCCACTCCACGAAGTCCATCAGCGGGGTCACATCTGCTGGTCCTCCACCAGTACGTCGCTGCTCCGAACAATTCTTCGAAAGCTTCTTCTGCAAAGGTGACAAGAGCATGGCATAAAATCATTGCCTAGGTACTATTACAGATATGACGTATCAAATTACTGACAGATATCAGATTATTATTATTATTATTATTATTACAATTACACAACACAACACACAGAACATACAGACAATCCTCAATTAGTCATCCCATGCTATTCATCGTTAACCTTAACGTTATATGCTAATACACTTTGAATACAATTGATATACCTACCGTCTGAGAATAAATTTAATAAGATCAAGATTAGGATTAAATGCATGGCATCAAGATTACCAGCCTAACTGCAATCCAGCAGATCTACATTTAAATTAATCATTGCCTCATTACAATGTATTAAATACATTTAATACTTACTCTGCCAGAACCAATGAGGCCATTCCAGCGCTTGCGGCACTGGTTAGGCTCTTTGACTTTGTGTGTTTGAGGACACCACTTCAGCGATCTCGCACCAGATCCTCTGATACACCCTGGGGGGTGGATTCCCACGACCACCCCAGGTCAATTGGGCCCATCGGTTCTCTACCTCTGTGACCAGGGCAGCATTGGCCTCCTCGGTGAAGTGCTTGCCGTGCCTTCATTCGCCCATCTCCTCTCCCACGTCACCCACTTCAGTCACCTCCTCCACCTCTACATCACTCATATTTACTTCTTCAACAATAACAATGCTCTCCATTTCTTCAATACTACTCGACCCCAGCTTCTATAATCACCTCCTCTCTCTCTCTCTCTATCCTCTCTCACTCTCTTCTGCACATGTGCAGATGACCCCGACCTCTCGAATCATGGGAAAAGCCTGTTGCTATGGAAGCCAGCCTTGCACGATGGAATAAATCACTAACACCCATTTCACATCGCTACGCCTAACGACCAAATGAAAAACTGGAAACCAGTGGGTTTATTTTTTTTAAATATTATCACTAACGCCAGAAATATCGCCCATTTTTGGGCGATCTGGACAGCAATGCAAAATCTAGCCCTATGTTTCTATGTGTCTATGTTTATGACAGGGAGTATCTGAGTAATGGCCTTAAAGGGACATGCTGAGTTAAACACAGCTCCACCTTAGTGGCTAAATGTCACAACTGTGCTCCAAACCAGAGGTTACTCTGGGCAATGCCATGGGATCAGCCAGTAAAATATAGATAGGAAGATGATTTGTTTTAATAAGTAGTAGAATTACTTCCCTTCTATGACTCTGCTTTTCTCTGAAGTGTACATTAAGTTTCTGTGAAACATTTGAGTTTTCTTGACTAATAATCACTTCTCATTTATCAGCAACCAGTGACGAACAAGCTGCCTCTTTTGAGATGGAAATGTCACAAGTCGGGTTCAGTGCACATTATACAAAGGTATGATAGTGATAATCTCCCAAAACTCATTTATTTTGTACCATACTTGACAAACTCAGACCATAATCTTTATTTTTAATGACCACGCTGCAATAACCGGGAGCCCTATCATTGGGCAGAGCAACTAATAGTGGGCAAAATCTTTACTGTGGTACTGAGGTTTTGCAGCCATTTAAAAGTTGGGAATGCATGTTGTCTGTCATGCCAGAGAAGTGAGGAATTATGTTGAAGAAAATAGAATGTTGCAGAAGTTGCTCTGTTATGAAATTTTTCATGCTGTACAGTGAGGTTAAAGTTGGGTTGTTACATCTGGATGCCGTAGGTTAATGCTTTGGAAGAACAACCCCAATAAGTGCATATTATGTTTAACCACAGCATTGCTCAATAAGCTGTTCTCTACAAACTCCTGGACCAGAAGCTCTCCCATCAGGAGCACAAACCAGGAATTCAGGTGAGCATCGTCACAATTTTCCATCCATTAAAATATAATGGGTAGAAAATTGTGGGGAGCACATGCTGGATTCCCAGTATGTACTCTCAATGAGTAAAGAACATAAGAACATAAGAAATAGGAGCAGGAGTAGGCCATATGGCCGCTCGAGCCTGCTCCGCCATTCAATAAGATCATGGCTGATCTGATCCTGGACTCAGCTCCACTTTCCCCGCCCACACCCATAACCCCTTAGCCCCTTATCATTTAAGAAACTGTCTATTTCTGTCTTAAATTTATTCAATGTCCCAGCTTCCACAGCTCTCTGAGGCAGCGAATTCCACAGATTTACAACCCTCTGAGAGAAGAAATTTCTCCTCATCTCTGATTTAAATAGGCGGCCCCTTATTCTAAGATTATGTTCTCTAGTTCTACTCTCCCCCATCAGTAGAAACATCCTCTCTGCATCCCCCCTGTCAAGCCCCCTCATAATCTTATAGGTTTCGATAAGATCACCTCTCATTCTTCTGAATTCCAATGAGTAGAGGCCCAACCTACTTAACCTTTCCTCATAAGTAAACCCCCTCATCCCCGGAATCAACCTAGTGAACTTTCTCTGAACTGCCTCCAAAGCAAGTATATCCTTTCGTAAATATGGAAACCAAACCTGCATGCAGTATTCCAGGTGTGGCCTCACTAATATCCTGTATTGCTGTAGCAAGACTTCCCTGCATTTATACTCCATCCCCTTTGCAATAAAGGCCAAGATATCTTTGGCCTTCCTGATCACTTGCTGTACCTGCATACTATCCTTTTGTGTTTCATGCACAAGTACCCCCGGGTCCCGTTGTACTGCAGCACTTTGATTTTCCCATTTAAATCTTTCTCCATTTAAATAATAACTTGCTCTTTGATTTTTTTCTGCCAAAATGCATGACCTCACACTTTCCAACATTATACTCCATCTGCCAAATTTTTGCCCACTCACTTAGCCTGTTTATGTCCTTTTGCAGATTTGTTGTGTCCCCCTCACACGTTGCTTTTCCTCCCATCTTTGTATCATCAGCAAACTTGGCTACGTTACACTCAGTCCCTTCTTCCAAGTCGTTAATATAGATTGTAAATAGTTGGGGTCCCAGCACTGATCCCTGCGGCACTCCACTAGTTACTGATTGCCAACCAGAGAATGAACCATTTATCCCGACTCTCTGTTTCCTGTTCATTAGCCAATCCTCTATCCATGCTAATATATTACCCCCAACCCCATGAACTTTTATCTTGTGCAGTAACCAGGACTGTGATTTGTAAACCTACCTCTTGTATGTTAATGTGTTGTAGTGTCATGTTAATGCCACCAGTTCCTGATGCGGAGATGGTCGCAACATCAAAATAAATGTGCCAGATTTACTAAGGCCAGTGGTCAGGAAGACCCAATAATAAAACAGTACTACCTGTCTGCCAGCCTTACCAAATCTAGCTTTGATGTTGCCACCGGCCGTGCGAGACTTGTACATCCAGAGTTAATGGCACTAGTACAACAGTACAGCAATATAAAAGCACCTTAAAAGCAGCTTCCATCTTCTAAGTATGTTGATTTGATTCTGTCGCCTTTAGCCAACTGTATTTCAACAAAAATCAGTAGAAATTAACAGGTAAAACTAAAATGGTGTTGAAGATAATAGAAATTCTGTGTAACAGTACCAATTGGAAAACTTTCTCTTCAATTATTATTTACTGCAGCTTCCCCTTTCCAATTGTTATCTCTGCTAGTCTGACTATTTAAATATTGATTATTTATTAATGTTTTTTTCCAGTGTGAAATTATATTCCATCATTCTTGTCTGGTTTCCTCATTCTAAACACTAGGACAACATCATGTTAGGAGCCGTTGGAGCTTATGATTGGAATGGTACAGTCCTTATGCTAAATGGCACTGAAGCAGACATACCTGACAATGAGGCATTTTTAGGCAAATCAGAAGAAAGTAATGAACCTCTCGCTGGATATTTAGGTAAGAAAATCATTATTGAGCTGTAGCCTCAGGTCCAAAATTTAAACTTCCTAAATTATTAGCTGGTAAAATTGTGACTTTCTGAGATAGATTAATTGCAAACATCACAGTTTATCATCATTGTGTAAGATTAGTTGGTGTGGCATGAACCTTTGAGTCAGAAGGTACGGGGTTCGAAGCCCACTCCAGATAGTCTTGGCAAGTAAAGACCAGAGCTCCAGCTCTGAATTCTGGGTTGACATCCAGTGAGATACTCGTGTGAGTGCAAGCGCCTCCCACCCCGATCCCCCTCATCATATAGGTTGTGGGAGCCTATAAAACTCTCCTATCAGCTGGCATACAGCTGGAAGGAGCCTCCACATGACCTGACCTGTCAACTGCTAATCTGTCTGCAAATTCTTCCGTTGTTTCACAATATTCTCCAAGGAAAGAGAGCGAAGACACAAAAATAACTGGTACACTATGGTTAATGCTTTTATTGCAAATTTGTATTTAGAACAGCTTTACATGCCTCTATTCTAAATGGTGAATTATTCTAGGAGATAGATTGTACTCCAACAAGATTTTTTTGGGGACCCTTCATTTTGGAAGAATGGGCCAACTTATTATTGATCATTGCTGAGTTGAAGCTCATTGTAACAAATTCAATTGTTGCACACTTCTCATTCATGATATTTTCTTGGCCTTAGCTGAAGTTCTATGCAGCAAGTGGGTGAAACCTCAATAAGATAACCCTTGGATTAAAATAATTTTTGTGTTAATTTCCCCTGTCTCCACCCTCACCTCTGACAATAATTGTGAGGAGCTCATGGACTTCTTTGTCTCTAAGATTGAAAACGTCTGTTCAGCTGCCTCTGCCACTTCCCTTCTTTTCCTTAGCCCACCAGACCAAATTTCCTCACAGGATCACCCCTGCCCTAGCCCTGAACACACATCTTTATCCAGTTTCTCTCCGATCTCCCCTCATGACCCCTCCACGCTCATCTTGTCCCTGAGACCCACTTCCTGCTCTGTCGACCCTATTCCCACTAAACTGCTGACCACCTAACTTCCTTTTCTGGCTCCCATGTTAGCTGACATTGTTAACAGTTCTCCCTCCTCAGTTACTGTCCCCTTCTCCCTCAAATCTGCCATCCTCACCCATCTCCTCAAAAAAAAACCCTTGACCCATCCGTTTTTGCAAACTACCGCCCCATCTCCAACCTCCCTTTCCTCGCCAAAGTCCTTAAACATGTTGTCACCTCCCAAATCTGTGCCCATCTTTCCCGCAACTCCATATTTGAATCTCTCCAATCAGATTTCCGCCCCTGCCACAGTACCGAAACGGCTCTCGTCAAAGTCACAAATTACATCCTTTGTGACTGTGACAAGGGCAAACTATCCCTCCTCATCTATCTTGATTTGTCTGCAGCCTTTGACATGGTTGACCATTGCATCCTTCTCCAACGTCTCTCCACCGTCATCCAGCTGGGTGGGACTGCTCTCGCCTGGTTCCATTCTTACCTACTTAATCATAGCCAGAGAATCACCTGCAATGGCGTCTCTTCCTGCTCCCGCATTGTTACCTCTACTGTCCCCCAAGGATCTATTCTTGGCCCCCTCCTATTTCTCATCTTCATGCTGCCCCTTGGCAACATCATCCGAAGCCCCTGAAATGAGCTTTCGGCCACATATCCGCAGCATAACTAAGACTGTCTATTTCCACCTGCGTAACATTGCCCGTCTCCGGCCTTGCCTCAGCTCTTCTGCTGTTGGAACGTCCATCCATGCCTTTGCTATCTCTAGACTTGACTATTCTAATGCACTCCTGGCTGGGCTCCTACATTCTAACCTACATAAACTTGAGGTGATCCAAAACTTGGCTGCCCGTGTCCTAACTCACACCAAGTCCCCCTCACTCATCACCTCTGTGCTCGCTGACCTACATTTCAAAATTCTCATCCCTGTTTTCAAATCCCTCCATGGACTCGCCCCTCCCTATCTCTGTATCCCCTCCAGCCTCACAACCCCCAGCGATATCTGCACTCCTCTAATTCCGCCCACTTGAGCATCCCTGATTATAATTGCTCAACCATTGGTGGCTGTGCCTTCTGTTGCCTAGGTCCTAAACTCTGTACTTCCCTGCCTAAACCTTCCTGCCTCTCTACACCTCTTTCCTCTTTTAAGACGCTCCTTAAAACCTACCACTTTGACCTGTCCTAATTTCTCCTTATGTGGCTCGGTGTCAAATTTTTTGTCTCATAATACTCCTGTGAAGCGCATTGGGACTTTTACTATGAAAAAGGTGCTATATCAATGCAAGTTGTTCTTGTTATTATTAGTCCCACAAATTTGTCATCAAGTGATCAATTAAAATTAGACTTTGTGGTACTAATAGGGGTACATTATTTCTACCTTCTTTTTTATCATCTTATGAAACAAGTGATACAGCAGAATAACCTTTCAGATATACTGAGTAGAGTTTGCACAACACCCTGATGCACTTTTGAGAGCATTGAAATCTCCATAGACACTCTGGGGCCGAAATTGCCCCCTGACCGAAACGGGACGCACCTACCGATATAAATGACTTTTCTCCGCCCCAATCCATGGGGCGGAGAGTCGAGTGAAATTGAGATCTTAAAAGTTTTTTTTTCTCTGGGTAGTGTTTGGAGCGGCTGAGGGGCGGAAGTGCCACGTCATTCTGACGCGTCTCAACGTCGCTCCCCTTCAATTAAAGGGGAGGGCCGTTGGGAGCTCTGCACAAAGTTTAGTTAGGCTCACTGGGCCACCAGGGAGGGTTTCAGCTGGGCCAATGGCTGCCATTGTCGGGTCGACTTCGAAGTCGGCCGACTATTAAAATAAATTGCCAGCCGTGGCAGTGCACCCTCCCCTTTAAGGGCGGATGCGCCGCCCAGCCACTAGCAGCTTCCCGCCGGGGAAAGCTGTCGGGGGCACCGAGCGGCTGCCGATCCGTTCCCGTGGGGCAATTTCCCACGGGGGCGGAAAGGGGGTCGCTGCCAGTCGGTTACGGGTCGACCATGCCCGACAGAACGGGAACAAGGGTGGGGTGGTGATGTGCATCGCCACAAAATTAAAGGAGGGCAATTTCTCAAATGTCAGCACCTCCGCCTCAACTGAGCGGTAGATGCTTACCGGCCGCAATTTCGGCTCCTCTGTCTGAACTTTCATTAAAGTCTACCGATTCCCAATATTTAGGTTACTCTGTGAGCTCAGTCCAAGTTGATGGGGATGTGTGGTATGTTGCTGGACAGCCTCGATACAATCATACCGGACAAGTTATAATATATACTTCAAAGGCAAAGAAAATGAGCATTGTACAGACCCTGAAAGGAGAACAGGTATGTCACTAATATAATTGTGTGATATATTGAGTCACCATTCTGCTCAGCTCTATTCCTTTGAAAGTTGTGACAGTATTTCTGCATCATGAGTTTAATTTTTTAATTTTTATTAAATGTTCTTACTCTATTGTTTAGTTTAATCAAATGTTGTGTTGTAACATTGGAAAGTGATTCCATGTTCTTTTTTAATTATCTAAATTTAAAACGTGTTCCCCCAAATCAAAGTTCATCCCAGGAGGTTGTTATGTAATAACCTAACATTATATAAGACCTTAAAGTAAACTCTCATGTTGGTTTTGCCTAGAGAATACATGAGAAATGAGAGCCTTTTGTACATTATTGACATGATAATCAATAAAAGCTGAGTGTCATTTAGAGGTACAGGAAGTGGGGCACATGGAAACTTATACAAGTGTTTCCAATTAAATATTGGGCTCAAGTTTCGGCCTGAGTTGCTCCCAGTTTTTTGGGGCAACTAGTTTAGAATGGAGCATCTTAGAAATTGCAATTCTCGGCATTTAGTTTGCTCCAGTTCTGGTCAGTTAGAATAGTTTCATTTTAGAACAAATTTTTTTTCAAAAGGGGCGTGTCCAGCCACTTATGCCTGTTTTGCAAGTTTAGTCAGCGAAAACTTACTCCAAACTAACTTAGAATGGAGTAAGTGTAGATTTTTGTACGCTCAGAAAAACCTTGTCTACACTTAGAAAATCAGGCGTAGGGAACGAAAGATAGAGGGGGGGGGAGGGAAGTTTACAAACATTAAACACTTTACTTTTGCAAATAAAGAGCCATCATCAATAATAAATGATAAATAAATCAATAAATCAATAAATCAACCAATAAATCAATCAAAAAATATTTAAAAATAAAATATAAAAAAAATAATTAAAAATCAATCAATGAAAAAAAAAATTATTTCTACTCACCTACTGCAGCACCGGGAGCCCTCCAACAGCATGCTGGGATGCCTCCGCATCCCCCCCACTCCACCCCACCCCAGCGTCTTTCTCTCTGTCTCTGTGTTTCTGACAGTGAGGGGTGGGGGGAGAGGGAGGGGAGGGAGTGGGGGAGAGGGGGGAGGGGAAGGGGAGGGAGGGAGAGAGAGGAGAGGGAGGGAGAGAGAGGAGGGAGGAAGAAGAGGCAGGGGGGGAGAGAGAAGGGTGGGAGAGAAGAGGGGGAGAAGAGGAGGTGGGAAGGAAGGTTGAACGGGAGGGAGGGGTGGGAGAGGCTGAGCTGGCTGGGCCGGGCTGCCGCCGCTGCCGGCACTTCGGGCGGGCCCCGCTGCCGACGGGGAGGGCGGTGGGGGGAAGAAATGGAGGGGGGGAGAAGGGGGGGAGAGAAGAGGGGGAGAGGTTAGGGGGGGAAGGCTGAATGGAAGGGAGGGAGGTCCCAGTCCCGATCTTCACCCGGGGAGCCCATTCGGCCAGGGCTAGGACCGGTGTGCTTCGGGCCCCTCCCACGCAGCCTCGGGGGCCTGGAGCAACTGCACATGCGTGCACACACTACCGCGAATGTGCAGAGGTCCTGCCATTGTTTTCAGCTCTGGGACCTGGCTCCGCCCCGACTCCTTGTGCTGCACCATGGCGAGCACAAAGACGTCCTGAGGAGAGCGGAGAATCGCAAGGTAAGTTTTCAGCGTCCTTTTATTCCAGAAAATCAGCACACCTTATCAAGATGCCCTGTTTTTACAGAGGGCGGAAACTTGGGCCCATTGATTGCAGCTATGGTAATGTGGTCTGTGAGAAGCATTGAATACAGTTTTGATAGCTGAATTCTAGTCTTCATTGAATCATAGAATCATAGAAGTTTACAGCATGGAAGGGGGCCATTTCGACATATCATGTCCGTGCTGGGCAACAAGAGGCTATCCAGCTCTAAGTCCGTAACCCTGCAGGTTATGGCACTTCAAGTGCACATCCAAGTATTTTATAAATATGGTGAGGGTTTCTGCCTCTACCACCCTTTCAGGCAGTGAGTTCCAGACCCCCACAACCCTTTGTGAAGAAATTTCCCCTCAAATTACCTCTATACCATCTACCAATTACTTTAAATTTATGCCCCCTGGTTGTTGACCCCTCTGCTAAGGGAAATAGACCCTTTCTGTCCACTATATCTAGGTCCCTCATAATTTTATACACCTCAATCAGGTCTCCCCTCAGCCTCCTCTGTTCCAAGGAAAACAAGCCCAGCCTATCCAATCTGTCCTCATAGCTAAGATTCTCCACTTCCGGCAACATCCTCGTAAATCTCCGCTGTACCCTCTGCAGTTCAATCACGTCCTTCCTGTAATGCGGTGACCAGAACTGCACGCAGTAGTCCAGCTGTGGCCTAACCAGTGTTTTATACAGTTCAAGCATAACCCACCTGCTCTTACATTCTATGCCTCGGCTAATAAAGGCAAGCATTCCGTATGTCTTCTTAACCTCCTTATCCACCTGGCCTGCTACCTTCAGGGATCTGTAGGCATGCACTCTAAGGTCCCTTTGTTCCTCTACACTTCTCAGTGTCCTACCATTTAATGTGTATTCCCTTGCCTTGTTAGCCCTCCCCAAATGCATTACCTCACATTTCTCTGGATTGAATTCCATTTGCCACTGTTCTGCCCCCCTGACTAGTTCATTGATATTTTCCTGCAGTCTGCAGCATTCTTCTTCATTATCAACCACACAGCCCATTTTTGTATCATCTGTAAACTTCTGAATCATACCCCCTATATTTATGTCTAGATCATTGATGTATACCACAAAAGGCAAGGGACCTAGTACTGAGCCCTGTGGAATGCCACTGAAACATCCTTCCAATCAAAAAACACCCATCAACCATTACCCTTTGCTTCCTGCCTCTGAGCCAATTTTGGATCCAACTTGCCACTTTGCCCTGGATCCCATGGGCTTTTACTTTTGTGACCAGTCTGCCATGTGGGATCTTATTGAAAGCTTTGCTAAAACCCATATACACTACATCATGCGCACTGCCCTCATCGACATTCCTGATTACCTCCTCAAAAAATTCAATCAAGTTAGTCTGATACGACTTTCCCTTTACAAATCCATGCTGACTGTCCCTGTTTATCTTTCTAAATGTAGATTTATCCTGTCCTTCAGGACTTTTTCCAATAATTTTCCCACAACTGAGGTTAGGCTGACTGGCCTGTAATTACATTCTTCAAACGTCTAAACATCTTCCGCTAACTTTTTAAAAATTTGTTCTTGGGATGCGGGCAATGATGGCAAGGCTGCATTTACTCCCCATTCCTCGATGCCCTGATGGCCTTCTCCTTTAATGACTATAGCCTTTGTGCTCATGGTATTCCCACACTGATGTTAGGTACAGTATTCCAGGATATTGAAAAAAGAAAGACTTGCATTTATATAGCACCTTTCACTACCTCAGGATGTCCCAAAGTACTTTACTGATAATGAAGTACTTTTGAAGTGTAGTTACTGTTGTAATGTAGGAAATGTGGGAGCCACCAATTTGCACACAGCAAACTCCCACAAACAGCAATGTGATAATGAGCAGATAATCTGTTTTTTTATGATGTTGATTGAGGGATAAATATTTGCCAGGACACCATGGGATCTTTTACGTCCACCTAAGAGAGCAGACAGAGACGTGGTTTAATAACTCAGCTGAAAGACAGCAACTTTGACAGTGCAACACTGCCTCAATGATGCACTGGATTGTCAGCCGAGATTTTTATACTCAAGTCTCTGTAGTGAGAATCGAACCCACAACCTTCTGACTCAGGGGTGAGAATGCTACCAACTGAGCCATGGCTGACAAACTGGAACAGTTGCTGGAACAGCAAGAAATGCCAAATAAGGATGATGTGTGATTCGGAGGAAAACTTTCAGTATTCCCATACTGGCTTTGTCTGATAGAAGAGAGCTGTATTCACATCTCACAAAAAGCAAATCCAAAGCTGCTCCTATATTATCGGTTTTCCTGTCATGGTACCTGGGATTAGACTTTCCACTTCACATCGCCCATATATCGCCCAAAACGGCCTTTCATCGCCCATTTTGACAAAAAATGGAAATTCAGGCTGGATCATCGCTGAAAAATTATCCCCCTGACTTTCGGCACATCGCCGGGCTGATCGCTCGCCGACAACATTGCCGGGAAATAATTGCTTTTCCCGGGCTTTACTCACAGACCTCCGCGCTACAGACACCATTTTGACGCCATTTTGAATATTGGAGGAAAGGAGGGAGGCTGCAAAATCAAGAGTGCTCTAATAATTTGAGAGTTATAACATAGAAACATAGAAAATAGGTGCAGGAGTAGGCCATTCGGCCATTCGAGCCTGCACCACCATTCAATATGATCATGGCTGATCATGCAACTTCAGTACCCCATTCTTGCTTTCTCTCCATACCCCTTGATCCCTTTAGCCATAAGGGCCACATCTAACTCCCTTTTGAATATATCTAACGAACTGGCCTCAACAACTTTCTGTAATAGAGAATTCCACAGGTTCACAACTCTCTGAGTGAAGAAGTTTCTCCTCATCTCGGTCCTAAATGGCTTACCCCTTATCCTTAGACTGTGACCCCTGGTTCTGGACTTCCCCAACATTGGGAACGTTCTTCCTGAATCTAACCTGTCCAACCCCGTCAGAATTTTATTTGTTTCTATGAGATCCCCTCTCATTCTTCTAAATTCCAGTGAATATAAGCCTAGTAGATCCAGTCTTTCTTCATATGTCAGTCCTGCCATCCCGGGAATCAGTCTGGTGAAACTTCGCTGCACTCCCTCAATAGCAAGAATGTCCTTCCTCAGATTAGAAGACCAAAAGTGCACACAATATTCAAGGTGTGGTCTCACCAAAGCCCTGTACAACTGCAGTAAGACCTGCTCCTATACTCAAATCCCCGCGCTAGGAAGCCCAGCATGCCATGTGCTTTCTTTACTGCCTGCTGTACCTGCATGCCTACCTTCAATGACTGATGTACCATGACACCCAGCTCTCATTGCACCTCCCCTTTTACTAATCTGTCACCATTCAGATAATATTCTGCCTTCCTATTTTTGCCACCAAAGTGGATAACCTCACACTTATCCACATTATACTGCATCTGCCATGCATTTGCCCATTCATCTAACCTGTCCAAGTCCCCCTGCAACCTCCTAGCATCCTCCTCGCAGCTCACACTGCCACCCAGCTTAATGTCATCTGCAAAGTTGGAGATATTACATTCAATTCTTTCGTCTAAATCATGAATGTATATTGTAAATAGCTGGGGTCTCAGCACTGAACCCTGCCATTCTGAAAAGGACCCGTTAATTCCCACTCTTTGCTTCCTGTCTGCAAACCAGTTCTCTATCCCAGTCAATACATTACCCCCAATAACATGTGCCTTAATTTTGCACAAGTATCTCTTGTGTGGGGCATTGTCAAAAACCTTTTGAAAGTCCAAATACACTACATCCACTGGTTCTCCCTTATCCACTCTACTAGTTGCATCCTCAAAAAACTCTGGAAGATTTGTCAAGCATGATTTCTCTTTCATAAATCTATGCTGACTTGGACCGATAAAAACATAGAAACATACAAACATAGAAATTGATGCAGGAGTAGGCTATTCGGCCTTTGAGCCTACACTACCATTCAATAAGATCATGGCTGATCATTCACCTCAGTACCACTTTCCTGCTTTCTCTCCAGACTCCTTGATCCCTTTATGAATTCACCTAATTCTGACTGCAAGGGACCTTCATTAGTCTTCACTAATCTTTTTCTCTTCACATATCTATAGAAGCTTTTGCAGTCAATTTTTATGTTCCCTGCAAGCTTACTCTCACACTCTATTTTCCACTTCCTAATTAAACCTTTAGTCCTCCTCTGCTGAATTCTAAATTTCTCCCAGTCCTCAGGTTTGCTGCTTTTTCTGGCCCATTTACATGCCTCTTCCTTGGATTTAACACTTTCCCTAATTTCCCTTGTTAGCCACGGTTGAGCCACCTTCCCTGTTTTATTTTTACTCCAGGGTTGTACAATTATTGTAGTTCATCCATGTGATATTTAAATGTCTGCCATTGCCTATCCACCGTCAACCCTTTAAATATCATTCTCCAGTCTATCCTAGCCAATTCACGTCTCATACCGTCAAAGTTTCCTTTCTTTAAGTTCAGGACCCTAGTCTCTGAATTAACTGTGTCACTCTCCATCTTAATGAAGAGTTCCACCGTATTATGGTCACTCTTCCCCTAGGGCCCCGCATGACCAGATTGCTAATTAGTCCTCTCTCGTTACACAAGACCCAGTCGAGGATGGCCTGCTCTCTAGTTGGTTCCTTGGCATATTGGTCGAGAAAACCATCCCTTATACACTCCAGAAAATCCTCCTCCACAGTCTTGCTACCAGTTTGGTTAGCCCAATCAATATGTAGATTAAAGTCACCCACGATAACTGATGTACCCTTATTGCACGCGTCCCTAATTTCCTGTTTGATGACAGCCCCAAACTCCCTACTACCGTTTGGCGGTCTGTACACAACTCCCACTAACGTTTTCTGCCCTTTGGTGTTTCGCAGCTCTACCCATATAGGGCCCAAGTTTGCCCCCAGGGTTAGAACGGCGCATTTCCGTGTGATGCGCCGACTTTTTAGAACAGAAACGGCGCCTACCACTTACATTGGTATTCTCCCCTCCGTCCAGTCAATCCAGGCGCTTGGCGCTGCGCAGCAGAACGTATGGAGGGCGGAGCCAGGTCCCGGCGCTGAAAGCAGTGCCGGGACCTCTGCACATGCGCGCTAGAGTGTGCGCGCATGTGCAGTAGCTCCTCACCCCCGAGGCTGCGTGGGAGGAGCCGAAGCACGCTGCCCCTAGCCCAGGCCGAATGGGTTCCCAGGGCGAAGATCGGACTCGGGCCTCCCTCCCTCCTGTTCAGCTCCCGCTCCCCCCGTCCCGTTCAGCTCCCGCTCCCTCCCTCCTCCCATTCAGCTCCCGCTCCCCCCCCGCCCTCCCTCCCGTTCAGCCGTTCCCCCTCCTCCCCCCCTCCTCTCCCCTCCTCCCTCCCTCCCTCCACGTCCACAGCGGGGCCCGTCCGCCCGGCATCTTGCTGGGTGCAGGCCCCGCCCGAAGTCCTCGGCCCGGCTTCCTCTCGTCGGCGGGGCATGTTCAGCCTCCCCCTCTCCTTCGCCCCTCTCCTCTCCCCCCTCTTCCTCTCCTCCCCTCCTCACCCTTCCTCCTCTCCCCTCTTCCTCCTCCCCCTCCCTCCCTCCCTCCTCTCCCCTCACCCTCCCTCCTTTCCCCACTCCCTCCCTCCTCTTCCCTCCCTCCCCCCTCTTCTACCCCCTCCTTTTCCCCCTCATCTTCCCCCCTCCTCTCTCTCCCTCCTCTCCCTCCTCCTCCTCTCCCTCCCCCTCCCTCTCTCTCTCCTCCTCCCTCCCCTCCCCCCTTCCCCTCCTCCCCCCACCCCTCACTGTCAGAAACACAGAGAGACACTGACAGAGACAGAGAGAGAGACACTGACAGAGAGAGAGAGACACTGACAGAGGGAGAGAGACACTGACAGAGACAGAGAGAGAGAGACACTGACAGAGAGAGAGAGACACTGACAGAGGGAGAGAGATACTGACAGAGACAGAGAGAGAGATACTGACAGAGAAAGAGAGACACTGACAGAGGGAGAGAGAGAGAGACACTGACAGAGACAGAGAGAGAGAGACACTGACAGAGAGAGAGAGACACTGACAGAAAGAGAGAGACACTAACAGAGACAGAGAGAGAGAGACACTGACAGAGACAGAGAGAGAGAGAGACACTGACAGAGAGAGAGAGACACTAACAGAGACAGAGAGAGAGAGAGACACTGACAGAGAGAGGGAGACACTGACAGAGAGAGAGAGACACTAACAGAGAGAGAGACACTGACAGAAGCAGAAAGGCATTTATATAAACAGTGAAAGAATGGGGGCTGCATCTTCTCTGCCATTACTTGTAAGTGCAGAACTGCTGGCATCTGAGCTTGAGCTAAGTGAAGGGGTAAGTGAAGTGGTCAATCATAGAGATCGCAGACTAACATGTGGGCGTATGAGGAGATCTTACAGCCAAAGAATTTACAAGGAAAAGCAATCTTAGCTGAACTTGTCTGATACGCGCACCTTCGGAAGTTGCGCTTCCGAGAGGAGGTCATCAGTGAGATTTGTCAGATCATCAAGAGGGATCTGCAGCCTGCCAGCACCATCAGGACCACACTGTCCGTTGAGGTAAAGGTTACTGTGGCACTATCCTTCTACGCATCGGGCTCCTTTCAGGATGCCGTATCTCTCAGCACACCACTGTTCATTCGACAGGTGACTCAAGCCCTTTACGCTCGCAGGATGGACTTTATAAACTTCCCTATGACGAGGGAGGTACAAACCAGGAGGGCTTTGGGGTTCTCGAGAATAGCAAATTTCCCCAAGGTGCAGGGAGCAATAGACTGCATGCACATCGCCCTGAAATCACCTTTACAGAATGCGGAGGTGTTTCGTAACCTAAAGGGATTTCACTCGCTAAATGTGCAGCTCATTGTCGACACAACCAAATTATCATGGCAGTTAATGCTAATTTTCCAGGCAGCATCCATGATGCACACATCCTGCGTGAGAGTGCTGTCTCTGACGTGTTTTCCAAACAGCCACAAGGTCATGGTTGGATGCTGGGGGATAAAGGATATGGCCTTGCCAGCTGGCTCATGACCCCCCTACATAACCCCGTTACTGAGGCCGAGAAGCGTTACAATGAAAGCCACATTACTACACGCAACATCGTCGAAAAGTCAATTGGAGTCCTAAAGCCTGGCAATCAGGAGAGGACAACATTTGCCAGCTCGGGCTGCCGGTCCACCTCAAGAACGTTTGGAGATGGAAGAGGTCGATGATGAGGAGCAACAGGAGGAGGAGGAGCAGGAGCAAGAGGAGGCCGATGGGCACCTCGGGGAGGCCATTCAACCCGGCGATGAACCCATGCCCCTACGCCCATCCGCAAGACTGGAAAAACCCAGTGGGAGTTACGCGGCTGCAAAAATGTTGCGTGAGCAGCTCAGAAATGAATGCTTTGCATGAACTTTAATTGTGGACAGTCAGAGTTACAGTTACGGTTATCGCAAAACAACGGTTGCGTTTGCTTTAGCGTTGAGCTATCTCACCTCATTGGTCGGCCATTGTTTACATTAATATGTTATTACGTTATTATAAGAAAATGCACAATTGTAAATTGTAAAATGTAATAAAAAATTTTTACTCAAACAAAATTTCAATTTCACCTGCAACAGGAGCAACCCAAACAACCCAACAACCCACCCACCCATTGAGGTCTGCAATGTCAGGAGCTAATGCACAAAAAAGTGTCCCACTGTGTATAAAATATATTTCAATGCAGGCGATTTAATATTAAAATGACAATAATATACAATGTAAAATCTGTACTTACTCTTGCTGACCACAACCAGACTGTTCCAATGCTTGCGGCATTGGTCGGACCCCCTCGCCTCATTAGATGCCGCCGAGATGACGTCAGAAATCTCGGCCCCTATCTTCCTGTATGCCTGGGGTAGGGGTTTCCCACTGCCACCCCGGGTTAACTCACCCCACCTTGCGTACACCTCCTGAACGAGGACCTCGTTTGCCTTATCTAAGAAGGGCTTGGCCCTTTTGCGAGCCTCCTCCACATCAGACAATGATGCTGACATATTTGATCTTTATAAGTCTTATAATATTTTGAATTTACATTTTAAAATTAACGTTTTCGACTACATGTTTTCAAATAAAAGTTTTCACACTGACGTTTTCCAATTTATCACCTTTTGCTCTCTTAATCCTCTCTTAATCCTAATCCAAGCTCTCTCCTCCTTCTCGCTCTCTCTCTCTCTCTCTCTCCCCTTCTGTGCATGTATGGATGACCCCTGACCTCCCAAAACTCGCAAAATGCTGTCAACCGGAAAAAAATTTAAAATCGCATGTGCAGAACGCCATTGCTAGGGAAGCTTTTGCCTTCCACATCGCTGGCCGTTCGTTGACCGAATGTTAATCGCTGATCTTTTGCATCGCCTATTTCACATCGCTGGCCTATCACCTAGTGGAAAACCCCCATCCAAAAAATGGGTGGTGAGCCAGCAATCAGTAAGGCTGGGACATCGAACATTAGATATTCTCTTCTCTCATTACTAGCATTAAAGGCCCAGTATTGGTTTTTAGGGAACTGGGTAGGGCTGAGTCGGTAATACTACCAACTATCAGTTTCACCCATTTTTATGGTGTTGCTACCAGTTGTATAGTCCTGGTCTAAATATGCAACTCTTTTTGCCACAATAACAAGTTATGGTCAGGAGCTATGTCCCCACCGTAGTCTCTGGCTGAACCAGATGCAGCAGCTTTTTCTGTTTGCTTGAAATAAATACCATTTCTTTTTGCAGATTGGTTCATATTTTGGCAGCACTGTATGTACTGTTGACATCAATAAAGATTCACTAACTGATATTCTTCTGGTTGGAGCTCCTATGTATATGGGAACTGAGAAAGAAGAGCAAGGAAGAGTTTACGTATACAATTTAAAAGAGGTAATGCATTTAAACAATATACATCAGAGTTATCAAGTAAACAATTACAGGCATATTATAAAATAAGACCAAGCACTTAATATCCAAATAATTCTACTTTAAAACTGCAAAATGATTCCTTAATTTACCCTCCCTATTTGACAATATTATTGTGGAAAATGGCCTAGTAACATATATCTCATGATGTAATTTTATCAGTATATTTGGCTGTCATTAGCAGAATTTTAATTTATTAAGAACATACAAAAAATTAAAGTTAGAAATTACTTTCAACCATATTATCATCTGAACACTAGTTAAGAGATTTTGGGGCCGAAATTGCCCCATTTTTTAGGGCCTGTTACCACCTCCAAGTGGTGGTAACGGGGCGGTAAGGCTTTTCCGACCAGGGGCAGACGGTGGGGCCGACCCATCCGCAATTGCCCCCAGGTCGGGGATGGCAGGAACGGGTTTCCACCACGCCCGGCGCTCTGACCTCTTGACGTGCTGCGTGCCGAACCCTTACCACCCGGAGGCAGCCCCTTTTCCACCCCATGGGGAAATTGCTCCGCGGGAGCGTGGCCACCCACCAATAGGTGCCCCCAACAGCTTCGCGAGGTGGGAAGCTGCCAGTGGCTGGGTGGTGTGGCCGACATGTTTTTTTAATTGTCGGCTGACTCCTGAGTCAGCCTGACAATGGCAGCCGCTGGCTTGGCCGGGCCACCAACAGGCAGCCCGGCACGTCCTCTTGGATGTCGGGCGACTAGCCAGGCCGAACCCCTCCCTGGTGGTTCAGTGGGCTCTACGAAGGCCTCAGTAGGTCTCGCAGCATCCTTTCCCTTTAAGTGAAGGGGTGGGTCATTACGACACACCAGTGCCGCCACGCTAACGTGGTTAGCGCAGCATTGATGGACACCGCCCTGATACCACCTGCAACATCACCTGAAAGCGTTGGGAGGCGGTTTCTTGAACTAGCAGCCAAACTTCCTGTCTCTTCCCTCCGACTCCCGCCAGACGGTCCACCCCAATCGGGGAGGAAGGCAATTTACAGCCCTTTAACTCAAATGGGTTAATGCCTCTGTTAAAGTATGTGTGAAAAAACTTGATCCAAATGTGTTCATATATCTTCACCAACTGTAATTTCTAGCCAATAGATGGCACTGAATATAATGCTCTAATTTAATTCTGTGATATAAGCGATAGTTGTGAACCTTTCCTCTTGTAGTTTCTATAGAAAATGCATGACAAGATTTGGTCATTTGGTAATTCTCTGCGTAATTCATGTGTCTACAGAATAAATTGAGATATTTTAGCTTGAATCACCTCTGGTTTAATTTTCAGTGAATCATAAAATCTTGTGACCTATCTTAATTATATCATTTTTGCTGAATTTAGTGGCTTAAGTATGCTTTGAACGCTATGTGCTTTTAATTTTTTTCATTTAAAATTAATCCAATTCCAGGTTAATCCAAAAAAACACAGTTAGGTCTTTAGAAGTGAAGATATTTACAGCTAAAAATCTTGTTCCTTATATTTGTGTTTGGGATGTTGGCAGCATTGGGAAGACCATGGAACTGAAATTGCCCCTTTCCTTAAGGCCTGTTACCGCCGGAAATCGGTGGCCATGCTGCGGAGTGCAATGGCACCTCTTTTTTGTGGAATGACCGCCATTTCGAAAATTCCACTCTTGTGGTATCCCGGCAGTGACCCGTTCCCCCCCACACTACCGCTCCACTGGTGCCGATCCGTCCTAAGTGCCTCATCAGAGCGCGCACCGCCAATGTTAACCTCGATGGCGAAACTCCGCCGAAATAATCTTGCTGCCGCTGCTCAGTGCTACCAGCAGCTTTTTCTGCCAGTGCACGGAGCTTGGAGTACTTGCAAAATGGCGGTGCGGCTGCCATTAAAGTGGAGGACCTACTGCCATGGCCGCCATCTTTTTTTTTCAGCTGACTACCAGGTCTGGCCAACAATAGTGACCCCGGGTTCGGCCGAGCCGCCAACAGACAGCCTGGCACCCCTCTTGGGTGCTGGGCCGCTGGCCTGGCCGAAACCATACCTGGTGGCCTAGTGGACTGAACTTGAAGAATCGCACCGATCTCCCCTTTAAGTGAAGGGGAGAGACGTGGTGATGCGGCACTGTGATGACGTCATCAGCGCTACACTGATGATTGACAGTGGCAGACACTCCGCCTGCCTCCCAACTTCTGTTCATCTAGTGTGCGAACTTACACTCACCACCGCATCCACGCCCATTATGACCGACTTCCGGTCCGCTGGAAAAAAAGCCAAATAAGGAAATTTAGCCCAAGAGGCCACCACATCCACCACGCCAGTAAAAACAACTGAAACGGGGTAGGTGCGCCGTGTTTCCGACGGTGGGCCTCATATTTATTGTCCACCTCTAGTTGGTTCAAGAAACTGTTGGTGGGTCATTTTTTTGTGCTGCGTTGAGCTCCGTTGGGCAGGCCACCTCGCCTGCATGCCTGACACAAGACTCCCAAAGCAAGCACTCTACTTGGAACTCCTACTCGGCAAACGAGCCCCAGGTGGGCAGAGGAAACATTTCAAGGACACCCTCAAAGCCTTCTTGATAAAGTGCAACATCCCCACTGATACCTGGAAGTCCCTGGCCAAAGACCGCCCTAAGTGAAGGAAGAGCATCCGGGAGGGCACTGAGCACCTCGAGTCTTGTCGCCGAGAGCATGCAGAAAACAAGTGCAGGCAGCGGAAGGAACGTACGGCAAACCAAACTCCCCATCCACCCTTTCCTCCAACGACTGTCTGTCCCACCTGTGACAGAGACTGTAATTTCCGTATTGAACTGTTCAGTCACCTGAGAACTCACTTTTAGAGTGGAAGCAAGTCTTCCTCGATTTCGAGGGACTGTCTATGATGATGTGCTGGGTTATATTTCAGGGGTTCACCCAGCGTTAATGAAGAAATGGCAAAATATGTGCAAGTCAGGATGGTGTGTGACTTGGAGTGAAATGTGGAGGTATTTCTATGACATTGCTGCTCTTAGTCTTCTCAGGGATAGAGATCATGGGGCTGAGAGATGCTGTAGTAGTAAACTTAGTGGACATTAACTCCAGTAGTCGGGTTCATTGCTAATCTGTGAAGACATGACTTTACTCTGAGCAAAGAAACAAATTGGACTTTTTAAATCTTTCTCAAAGCTAAGCTGCAGGTTCAGTACTATCATAACATCTGCCAATAGAAGCATTCATTTTAAACAAATGACATTTCTCAATTTAAGTCCAATTGTCTTCAAATTTAAATTGAATATTTATTTTTCATTTTGACAAATTCATAACTGCTGTGAAACTTTACCAAAATGCAAAATGTCTTTCATTGGGGCATGTTGCTTCATGTAAACTTTATAATGATAAAAAGTGCAGGATTTATATTATCCATATGAAAGAAAAGACTCACTATGCAACAAATAGTGAGAGAAAACCCTATGATGAATGTTCAAATTCTACCAGGAATAGCTTTCCTTACATCTTCTATCTCCTCAACAATCACACAATGACAATCAGTAATACACTATTGAAATAGAGTTGACCTTGATCTAAATTTGAATGCAGGTTTTGATTTATGGCTAGAATTTAAAAATATGCAAACCAGACACCAAAATCTGACTTTTATAACCGAACCATTTTTCCACTTCTGTCTCTTACAGTGTAGAGGCATTAGGCAATAGGTTTTCAATGAATTTGCAACCACATCAGAGGAAGTATAGAATCTTAAGCCATAGTCCCACTCATCCCCCACTCCTATCTCCCCCCTCCCCTCCCCCCCACACCACCCCCCATAATGTTTTGGCCTCGGCAAACTGTGATGAACATTTGTTTCAGCCTCGTATGCACCTAAACACAAGTTGAAGCAAGACGCTATAACACATCTCATTCTTCATTTCTTCCTTTCACTTTTTTTAGAACAAGTTTCAGTTCCAAATGATCCTTGAACCACTAAAACAGCAGTGCAGTTGCCATTCTGCCTTGGGTCTCCATACAGACAGATTCAGTGAGGTAAGAAAAAAACCTATTGTGTTCTGTTGAAAACTTGATTTTAAAATAATAAAATCATTTTATCTTGTATATTTCCCCACTTTTGTTTTGGTTTTTTGATCAAATGAAACAGTTAAACAAAATTGGGCCCCCGTGTGCCCATTTTATGGGTGTAAAATGGGTACTGCAAGGAACAACTTTAGGGACCAGAGCCCTGCGCTCAAAGGATACCTGAAACATGTCTGACCTGATATTGAATCTGGTCATTTTTCAGGTGGCCCTGGCGATTGCCTAAATAGGTGTTAGGCCTCTTGCATATGTACATGATGGGCCTAATGCCTATTTTAGGCCCCCTTGCCAACATTGAAGTGCAATGAGCAGAACAGAGCCTGCTCAGGATTCTCAGTGGCTGCTGCAATCTCAGCAGCGGCAACAAACAAGAAGTAATTTTCTTTAAGTTCAAAAATCATTCCTGTAGAGGCAGAGGAGTAAGAATGCTTACCCAACTCCAAAGTTGTCGCGATCGGTACCCTCCTTTCTCATTGCCGCTTCACCATTCCTCCCAGGACTTAACTTCAGGGCACTGCTGGTGAGGCAAGTGGCCCAAAATTCATTGGTTTTAAATGGATGCGCTGCCTGTGGCTGTGCAAAGCCTCCTTGTTGGTCCACTGCTCCCATTTCAGACTTAAAACCGGGCCTAAAGGAATTTCCACCCCAGTGTTTTTATTTCTATTTATTCATTCATGAGCATCACTGGCAAAGACCATCTTTTATTGCTCATCCCTAATTGCCCTTGAGAAGGTGATGGTGAACCAACTTCTTGAACCGCTGCAGTCCATGTGGTGAAGGTCGTCCCCACAGTGCTGACCTACTGTAGCTGTTTGTTAGGCCATTTAATAGTAGGTCTGGAGTCACTTTTTGCCCAATAAGAATGGCAGAATTCCTTTACAGACATTAGTGAGCCAGTTGGGTTTGTCCAACCATCCGGAAATTTCATGGTCATTATTACTGATACTAGCTTTTTAATTCCAGATTTATTTAATTAACTGATTTTAACTTCCACAAGCTGCTGTGGTGGGATTTGAACTCACACCACCAGATTATTAGTCCAGGCTTCTGGATTACTAGTCCAGTAACATAACCACTATGCTAACGTACCTTTTCCATGTTGTGTTGTTAAACAGAAATTAACATGTTATGCATACTTTACGCACCTCCAATGAATTTAAAGGGTGATTCTGTGATCCTAAACTTCCAGTGGGGAAGCTGTGCTCATTGGGAGTGTGGGTCGGAGACAGTGTTACAACATTGTAGTACTGATTTTCCACATGTCAGTGTTTGAGAACGCTATTCCTTACTTGGAGTACGGGATCACAGAATCACCCCTTTAATGATTACATGCTACTCAGAAAGCCCAAAATTGAAAAATATTTCTAATGATAGTTGTTACAAATAATCTTTAGACTTCTTACAAGATAACCTTTTCAAATTTAACACTGATCAGCAACTGAATCTATCCCAAGGATCTATCCTTGGCCCCCTCCTATTTCTCATCTAAATGTTGCTCCTTTTGCATCATCCAAAAACACAGCGTCTGTTTCCACATATACGCTGATGACACCCAGCTCTCCCTCACCACAGTCTCTAAATTATCAGACTGCTTGTCCGACATCAGTTCTGGATGAGCAGAAATTTTCTCCAGTTGAATATTGGAAAGACTGATACCATTGGGGGGAAAATTGCAGTCGGAGGCTTCATTCGGACAAACTCCTCCGACCCCGAAAAAAATTACGAAAATATCTGGTGGTCCCGGAGGAATGTAAGATTCCGGTCGGAAGCCTTCATTCGCTGTGCAGGTATGGAACATATCCTGGAATCACGTGGGCCTGGACCACCAATCATTATGGAGTATTCTCATTGGTAATAATGGGAGCTCTGTTTTCACGAGCTCCCATTACTATCAATGAGAAAACCCCCCCTAAAACAAGAAACACAACGCAATAAATAAAAAAAACAACTCACATATTTAAAATTAATTGAAATTGAATGTAATTAAATGTTTTAGAAAAAAAATTATTTTTTTGAAATTGTTTTTAATGTGTTTTAGTAGGGTTAACAATTAACTCTTTTACCAGGCGTAAGAGTTTGAAGGACATTCGCTGGGCAAAGAGTTGTGTAAATAGCCCAATCTCTGCCCCGCGGATGTCCTTCCTGCGGGGATGTGTTGACAGATTGGAAAAGCCGGTTCTCAGTGCATGCTCATCGCGCGGCAAGAACCGGCATTTGCAAGGCCTCCCTGGGTGCGTGTGCACATCGTACACACCCGACGGGACCGCAATTTTTGGCCTAATGTTTTCGGTCCCCGCCAAAAGCTCCCTAGTACCCTACATAGTTCCCTAGCCACTGACTCCATCCCTCTCCCCATCTTCTGTCTGAGGCTAAACCAAACTGTTCGCAACCTTGATGTCATATTAGACCCTGAAATGAGCTTTCGACCACATATCCGCACCATTACTAAGCCCGCCTATTTCCACCTCCGTAACATCGCCCATCTCCGCCCTTGACTCAGCTCATCCGCTGCTGAAGCCCTCATCCATGTCTTTGTTACGTCTAGACTTGACTATTCTACCGCACTCCTGGCTAACCTCCAAAATTCTACCTTACGTAAACTAGATGTGATCCAAAACACGGCTGCCCGTGTCCTAACTCACACCAAATCCCGCTGACCCATTACCCTGTGCTCACTGATCTACATTGGCTTCCGGTTAAGCAACGACTCGATTTCTAAATTCTTATCCTTATTTTCAAATCCCTCCATGGCCTCACCCTTCCCTAGCTCTGTAATTTCCAGCCCTACAACTCCCCGGGATGTCTGCGCTCCTCTAATTCTGCCTCTTGACCATTCCTGATTATAATCGCTCAACCATTGGTGGCCATGCCTTCTGTTGCCTAGGCCCCAAACTCTGGAACTCCCTGCCTAAACCTCTCCACCTCTCTACCTCTCTTTCCTCCTTCAAGACGCTCCTTAAAACATAAGCTTTTGGTCACCTGCGCTAATGTCTACTTATGTGGCTCGGTGTCAAACTTTTTAAATCTCATAACATTCCTGTGAAGTGCCTTGGGACATTTCACTACATTAAAGGTGCTATATAAATACAAGTTGTTGCTGTTGTTGAATGACCCAGATTGCTGCATCAATGAAATTGGCAACATGCACCATAAATCCCGTTGTCTATTACACCGATCCCCATGTTGCTAACTTGACCCAAATTTTGCAGGTTTTCTAATTAGAATTCGGAGTAGTAAGCATAGCGGCAAAACAGACACACAGCATAGATCTAAGAGCTAAAGCGAGGGCTTATTCACCATCCAGAGCCGTCGGGGGAGTTTCAGCGAATGGGTGGAACTTCTTAAATACACTTTCATTTATAATTATTTAAGGTGTCGTGTCGCATTTTGATTTTTTTTTTCAGTTTCCGTTCTGTGTGTGATCTCCAAATTCAGGCCACTTCAAATTCCTACTTTATAACTTATTAATAATTTAGAAATAAATAATTCTGGACGTTTATTTTCGTGGAATATAAAATCAGACAAACAAGCTAACTTTGAATTTTGGACTTATTGAAAAGTTCTGGGTTTGAATAGGACTAAAGGTTGCAAATCCTTGAGAATGCAAAGATTTACAAAATGACTTTCTTCTGAGTCAATGGGCTTGAAATGTTTTTGAGGTATATATACTTCAGTTTACTCATAACTGAAACAATAGTGATTAATAAGCAAATTAGAGTTATTGTAAAGATATATTTGTTGCGTCAGTGGCTTTAGTGAGGTTAAATACTGTGGAAAAACAGAGAAGGGATCATTTAAATTCTGGAAATTGAATGAGCTTCGGACATGGCCAGAATTTAACCAAACCAAATGGGTGGGTTCGGAGCATGGGTTAAGTTGTTAAAAACGGTATTCCCGACCTGATTCCACCTCCAACCAGCCCACTTCCGGTTTTAACGGAAGCAGAACGGGAGAAGGCAGGCTCGAAGGGCCGAATGGCGTACTCTTGTACCTAATTTCTATGTTTCTATGTTTCTATGACCCACTCCCAGGGGTGGAACCATCAATTTAAATACAGGTTGAACCTCCCTTATCCAGAACTCCCTCATCCAGAACCATTCCCTGCCACTGGGTGGCGCATGCGCAGAACTCCGATATTGAACAAATTGAACAAATTGAAGTCCTTCCTCACTGCCGACTCCTGCAATCTCTAGCCTGACCCCATGATCCAACCCCCCCCCCTTCCCATGATCTCTCTGCCGCACTCCCAGCCCCAAGCAGGACAGCCCTGATATTCCCTTGCTCAGTACCTGTACCATCCAATTTAATATGACGACCCCTCGTTCAGAAAAATCCCTTATCCAGAACAGGCCAGGTCCCAAGGGTTCCAGATAAGGGAGGTTCCTCGTGTACAATGAGGCTGGAAGCCTCTTCTTTAAACTCCATTTTGTTTTTAACTGCATGTGGACGGGTTTCACACAGCCCCCTCCCCCCAATCCTTTCCCCGATCCCCAATCTTTGTTCCCCCCTGATCCCTTCCCCAATCCCCGGTCCTCTCTCCTACCAGATGCTTACCCAGCCCCAATCCCAGGTCCTCTCTTTCCCCACCTTACCCGCCCCCCCTCCCAAATCAATGCTCCCCCAGTACCGATCCCCGGGTGGATCCCCCCCAACCCCCTTTACCCTCTCCCCTGATCTGTTGCCTGGCCCAGCCCTCATGCGAATCCTTTCTATCTGCTCCATGTGGCTGCAGGCCTACCCGCCCGCAGCCAGCCAACCTCTCACTCTGGTTGGTTGAGGGTGGGAAACTGATGCCTCACATTAAAGTCAGCAGAGCCTGCGGGAAACCCCGACTGCATTGGAACCCACCCGCCCCCAACCTGCCTTCCAGAAAATTCCAGCTCTGGCAATATTAAAACTGAAAATCCCAGGACACTCAAAGATCCTAGCTGTTTAAGCTTTGCAACAGTAATATATTTTTAACAACTTTAAATGTGATCTTGAAGCAATTAACCGGTGCTGCCAGGCCATATAGACTATTACTTTTCAGGCTAAGTGCTAGTGGTGTGAAAACTGGCTAAAGTACAGGAAAATAGCGTTTGCCATTGATTTTAATGAGGTGAGACTAGGCTAATTACCTTCAAACTGTGTTCAATGCAGGTAATGGCAGAGTAGCGTAAAATTCCCAGTTAATTACTCCAGAAATGCCTCTTTCATTTGTACCGTTTAAAGGTCCTTATGGCGTAAATACACCATTCTCAGACTGAGAATGCACACACATCCTTTTTATTATCAAATTCAAATGGATTGTTAAATGCAGGTAGATAAAACAAAAGTGGCTTAGGGCACAGAAACGCAGGTGATGCCATGCAGGAATCAAAGAATACCACATACAAATTCAGGCCCACTTCTGCAGGTTGAGCAAGACAATTTGAATCAAGTAAATTTTCTGCTCCATATTCAGTAATGTTTAAAGTGACTTGCAGGCTTAAAATTACATTTAACTGAACCTAGACCAATCAGATTTACTTATGAGAGAAACTGAGATACCAACTGACTGAATTGGAGATGGACTAAATTTGTTTATAACAAATTCTACTTTTGAGATAAGTAGACTTGTCTTTATGTTGAGACAGAACTGGTAGTTGCATGGTAAGTGTGCCTGCTGGGATATCAATGTGTGTCTAGAAAGGTTCCTTGGGAAATCCCTTCCAGATAAACAGCTATTTTCCTTGAGGCAAAATCCCCCAGACTGGGCCTTTTCACAAGTCAGCCAAGGTTTAATGGGCAGACTGATTTGTAAGTGGTTTCTCTTACTTTTTCTTACTGGAGGCAGAGCAATCTCAGCATTCACAACTGTACGTGTAAGATCTCTTCGGGTATACATTACTGATGAAACATTTAAAAAAAAGAAAAGACTAACTTTTCTGGTTTACATTCTGTACTCCATGCTTCTATACTAACTTCACATATTTGTAACTGTACTTGTCTAAACAGAGAGAATAGTTTTGAAGGTTCTTGAAGTGACAGTAACAAGATTCTGGGCATTGCAGTATGGTGCCTGGTGCAAACAGGCCATACATTAATTTCCCCCGGGTATAGATTGAGCATACAAATTCTCACAATCCATGAGAAGAGTATTAGAAATACACATTTGTGTGGTCTGTGCATATAGGACTAGCCCCAGCCTGGTATTTGACCACACTCCCTTTTATAGGTATTTGCAAATGACAAGCAGTAATGTGGGGATAGCAAACAAAATGTGGCTGTAGTCTCAGGCATATAGATATTTTCTCATCTGTGTGTATCAGGTATATCTCATCCATTGAATAAACTGGACAATTGACTGTTAGTCAATGTGTATCCACTAATGTACATATTATGTATACTCATGGTTTCAATATAGTCATTCTATATGCAAGGATATGAATGATCGTTGATATCACTGATATCTATCAATAATCTTTATACGATATGACCGGCCTTTCTTTATTTTCATTGGACAATAGAAAAAAGTCACAAAAGTTTCTAATAAAAATGATTTCATATTTATTGTGCAAATTAAGAATATCTATCAATATTTGCTACATTATAACTGGTGCTTTTAATAGGCTACAGTTGAAGATCAGAAATGCTCCCACCCCATCAGGCAACCATGTGGCTCCCGCTTTGGAACAGCCATAACTGCAATTTCAGATGTCAACCTGGATAACTACAATGATGTTGTGATTGGAGCACCTTTAGAAGACAACCACCAGGGTGCTGTCTACCTCTTCCATGGATCTGACACAACCATTAACAAAATATATTCACAGGTTTGGTGTTGATATAGCTTGAAAATTATTAATTATTTATTCTCCAGATTATATACACAGAACATTATTTTCACTGGTATTACAAACAAAACGCACCAGGGGGACATTCAGAAATTAATAAAAGAAGCAATGCACATTTATAAAATGGGCCAATTTTAGGTAAACTTTTTTTCACTGTTTCCATGACTTCTTCTGTTTGTTGGAGGGCATGTCTTCAGTTCTACAAATTAGGTGACAAATAATAATTTTTTAAAAATGCAATTCACTCAATGGGATGTAAACTTGTGTGCAGGCAATGCGCAGCCCAACCGAGAGACCCGAAGCCGGGCTAAAATTGGGCCTCGCACCTCATTTACATGTCATGCGTGAGCTGCCAGTGCCCGTTGTGCCTCCACAGACAGCTTGGGCATTTTGAACACTATAAATCTTCAGGCCACTGCCAGCGAGGCAAATATGTAAAGATAACTCCCGGGAGGAGACAGGGTGTAGTGATCACACTGTCTGTGGAGCACTCCAGCTCCTCCTGGCTCTACAGGAATGTTTTTACAAAAATTGTCATTTGAAATAATCTTACTGAAGTATTCTGAGCATGGCTGTTCTGACACCAACCCTGCTCATCGCTGCCCAACTTCGCAGAGGTGACCTAAATTGGCATTAGGCCACTCATTTACATATGTAATGGACCTCAGGGATGCCTACAAAATGGCTTGACCCAATTTGGGTCCGACATTTTCAGTTGTCCTTGAGGCGCAGGATGTTGGTCCCCAAAATTAGACCTCATTGTGTAAACCGGGTGAAACGAAGTCCAATTTCTACCTTAATGATTGCTGGCACCACACCCTCCAAGTACTTACTATGCTTTCTCAAATAATACTAAAACCTGAGTAACAAAATTACAGATGGAACATAGCTTTTTTTTTGGAGGGTGCGTGATGATTAAATATAGTTCTAGTTGATTCAAACCTCATTTCTGCCTCACAGAAATAGTGGTTTTGGTCACATGGGGAGAAAATATAAAAAAATGAAACAGTTTGTGACATAAAACCGAGTAATTGGGACAATGACACTCTCTCTTCCTGCTGAATAAACGGGAACTCCAAAAACGGTCAGCACTTTTAAATCTAACTCTTTCTGGAAATCATACATTAATTTAATGTGATAGGATGAGCTTTGATCCAAGAAGAGAGCACCAATGTTTCTGTCAGTAAGTATACTACATGGTTTGTTTAGAGCAGGGAACGTTATTGTTTTTTATTCTCTTTTGCATTGAGTGTAATCTGTGATTAAGAGAAGTGAATAGTAGAATTCAGAACCTAACATTATTTTATTTTAAAGAAAAAGCTATTTACTAAAGTTCTAACAAATAGGGTTTCCTTTTAAAATAAATTAGCGAAAGCTATTACATTTATTTAAACTTTACGAAAGCAATTAGATTTAATTATTAATGCACTTTCCTCGTCTCTCTCATTTAGCACCCCCACACCTACCACTCCCATTTTCTCCCAGTTTTCCTCCTGTGTTAAAGTTACTGACCCCCAAATGTTAGACTCTAGACTCCCGATGTCCAACTCCCCTCCTCCCCACCTCGAATGCCCAAATCCCACCAGCTTCCAATGTTCAACTCTCCCCAGCCTTCCCCCGACCTCCAGTATCCAACTCGCTCCCCCAGCCCCCTATGTCTGTTAAATTTGGCAGGGCCTCCGGGAAATTAGTATTTCCCCCGGCTGCTAAATCTCATTGCCGCCGCCCACCATCCCACCCATTACCGCCACTCAGTTATTATCAGGACCCATAAGTGGCTATCAATATCCTTACACGGTTTTAACAGAGTAACAATGCTGTGAAATAAAAATTAGAAGAGATGCAAAGTAGGCTGCCGACTCACTGGCACCCTTATCACACAATGTCAAGATCTACCCCAACCATTCCTAGCAATGGTTGTCCAAAAGCAGAATGAAATTGATGTGACTGTTCATCTTTGACTTCTGGACCAATATGAAGACCACATCAAGAAGTATTTTTTTTCTGTTTTCAAAGATGAAATTGGTACAATACTAAAAGAAAGGAGGTCTCATATTAATTTTTACTGTCAAGATGAAACTGTAAAACTATTTGCCTCATGCATAAGTTGAACGTCAACATCACTCTGCTGCCACTGTTACTTTCTGTTGTTTGAATTGCAGTGAAGGGTGTTTATGTGGTTCAAGAACTAGTGAGTACCATTGAAAGCTGTCAATCAAAAATACTCACAAACATGTATCTCTTTTAAATGTGACAGCGAAACTGGAAATTGTACATAATATTAAGCAAGTTTTAAAAAAAATTTAAACATTGTGCGTATAAATTTAGCTAATAAAATGTTCTTGTTAATAGCGCATCTCTGCATCTGCACCAGATGTTCATCTCAATTATTTTGGCCAATCGATCGATGGGCAGATGGATTTGAATGACGATGGTCTGGTAGATATTACGGTTGGAGCACTAGGTGGCGCTGCCCTCTTCTGGTTCGTATCAGTTTTGCATTACAATTCCTCCCTATTTATATTTTGTCCTATTAACTCCTTATTCTCAGAATTTTCCTTCTGTGTGATTTGCAAATTCACTAGAATCTCATTATTACAAAGTCTATTACATATAGTTCTGCACCCACCCTTTCTCCTCTCAATATAAAGGGTATAGTTTGAACAGCATGATGAAGCTCAGTCAGTATTTAAAATAGTAAAGTGGGCCATAAACTGTCATTTAGAAAGCATTGGTTCAAAGTCTCGACTCTAAAATGTTTACGTTGTTTTTTTATGGACTGCACTTCTAACATCTGAGTTTGATTGGTATTCCCAGAATGCGTTGTAATTAAATGCATAAAAATGCTGCTGGAAGTGTTTGGAAATGCTACATGATTTTAGTCACTGTTCTTTTAAAATCTTTTACTAGGTCCCGTGACATAGCTCAAGTGACGATTAGCAAACTGAAATTTCACCCCAACAAGATCAATATCCAGAACAAGAACTGTGTAATCAACGAGAAGCCAACAGTGTGTATTACAGCAGAGATCTGTTTCAATGTTAGCCTGAAGTCTGAGAAAGAAGCATTACAACCAATTGGTATGTGTACAGGGATTCTAGCATTATGTACGTAAAGTCAAAGGCAATTGAGTAATGGTCACACTTAAAGCTCTGATTGAGCCCCCTTGAATACATGTCCTGATTGCTGATTGGAGGATAAGACACATCCAGCAGTTTATCTTTGCAAAGTGTAATTCGAGCCATTCTGACTGCCAACTCTAGACAGCACAGAGCTCACTTAGAACAGACAGGGCTCCCTCTCATGGGTTAAGACCTTCTCCCACTCCCCAAAGAAGTTCTTCCACCCACCCCCCCCCCCCCAAGTTCCTGACCTTCTTCCCCCACTGCCGCACCCTCCTCCACCCCCCCCAACCCCCCCGGTTCCTGCCCGTCTCCCCCGCCCAAGTACCTGACCTGCCCCCAGCATAAGTTCCTGACCTACCCCCACTGCACCCCTCTGCCCCCTGGGTTCCTGACCTCCCCCTGTCCAAGTTCCTCCCCCATAGATTCATGATCTCCTCCACCCAACAGATTCCTGAACTTCTCCTCACCTCCACCATCATTGATGAGGCATTGTGTGTTTGTTAATAGGTTTATTGGGTATGAAGTGAATAATAACAGTGACCTGACTTCCAGATTTCATCCAGTCTTACCATCTGGATCACATTCTTGTGCTTAAACCCCCCTTTAGAACTGGATCACGTACTTCCACTATCCCCACTGTGCTCTCTGTACTCTTTACCTCCCCATCTCCATCGAGTTCTGACCTCCTCTCTGCACCCCTTCCAATCGCCCCCTCTCTCCTTCCCTCCACTTTCTGCCTCTATCTCCTCCTGTTCAATCTAACCCCATCTGATCTCCCACCTCTCTCTCTCCCTCCAATCTCCCCCTCTCTCTCCCTCCCTCCAATCTCCCCCTCTCTCCCCCTCCCTCCCTCCAGTCCACCTTCTCCATCTCTCTCCCTCAGATCTCCTCCTTCCTCTGATCTCCCCTTCTCTTTCTCCCCAGTCCCTCTCTTCCGCATCTCTCTCTCCCCGTCTCCCTCTCTCTATCCCCATCTCACCCTCTCTCCCCAGTCTCTATACACCCCCCTCTCTCTCCCCATCTCCCCGACTCTCTCTCCCCATCTCTCTCTCCATCTCCCCCTCTCCCTCCCTCTCTGTCTCTCTCTTTCTCTCTCTCTCCTTCTCCCTCTCCCCCTCTCTTTCTCCCCATCTCTCCCTCTCTCCCCCGATCTCACCTCTCTCTCCCCATCTCTATCTCCTTCTCTCTCTTTCTCTCCGTCTCCCTCTCTCTCTCCATGTCTCCCTCTCTTTCTCCCCATCTTCTCATCTCCCCATCGCTCTTTCCATCTCCCTCTCTCCCTCCCCAGTCTACTCCTCTCTCTCTTTATCTCTCCACCCCTCTATCTCTCCCCATGTCTCTCTCTCTCACCCTCTCTTTCTCTCCCTCATCTCTCTCTGTCTCATTCTCTGTCTCCCCCCTCTCCCTGTCTCTCTCTGTCTCCCTGTCTCTTTGTCTCCCTCTCTCTCTCTCCATCGCCCTTCCTCTCTCTCCCTGTCTCCCTATCTATCTCCCCGTCACTCTCCATCCCTCCGATCTCCCTCTCTCTCCATCCCTCCCTCCAATCCGCCATCTCCATCTCTCTCTCTCTCTCCCTCCAATCTCCTCCTCCCTCTGATCTCCCTCTCTCTTTCTCCCCAGTCACTCCCTCTCCACTGCTCTCTTTCCCTGTCTCCCTCTCTCTCTCCCCATTCCCCCTCTCTCTCTCCCCAGTCCCTCTCCCCTACATCTCTCGCTCCCCATCTCCCCCACTCTCTCTCCCGTCTCTCTCTCTCTTTCTCTCTGTCTCACCCCCACCCTCTCTCCCTCCCCCTCTCTCTCTCCATCTCCCCATCTCCCCATCTCTCCCCTGTCTCCTCCTCTCTTCCCATCTCTCTCTCTCCATCACCCTCTCTCCCTTCCCAGTCTACCCCTCTCTCTCACCATCTCTCTGCCTCTCTATCTCACCCCATGTCTCTCCGTCTCTCACCCTCACACTCTCGCCCCCCATCTCTCTCTCTCTCTCTCTCATTCTCCATCACTTCTCCCTGTCTCTCTCTCTGTCTCCCTGCCTCTCTCTCCCTGTCTCCATCTCTCTCTCTCCCTGTCTCCCTCTCTCTCCCTTTCTCTCTCTCTCCCTACCTCTCTCTCTCTCCCTGTCTCCCTCACTCTCTCCCTGTCTCCCTCTCACTCTCTCCCTGTCTCCGTCTATCTCCCCATCTCTCTCCGTCCCTCCGACCTCTCTTTCTCTCCTGCCCTCCAATCTCCACCTCTCTCCATCCCTCCCTCCAATCCACCATCTCCACCTCTCTCTCCCTCCGATCTCCTCCCTCTGATCTCCCCCTCTCTTTCTCCCCAGTCACTCTCTCCCCCCATTCTCTCTCCCCCTCTCCCTATCTCGGACCCCTCTCCTCCTCTCTCTCCCCATCTCTCCCCCTCTCTCTCCCCCTCTCCATCTCCCCATCTCCCCCTCTCACTCTCCAATCTCTCGCTCTCTCGTGCCCTGTCTCCCCCTCTCTCCCCCGACTCCGCCTCCTCATCTCTCTCTCCATCTCCCTCTTTCGCTCTCCATCTCCCTCTCTCTCTCTCCTCATCTCCCCCTCTCTCTCACCCCAGTCGCTCTCCTGTCTCTCTCCCCATGCTCTCTACCCCTCTCTCTCCCTGTATCTTCTCCACCCTCTCCCCGTTTCTCCCCCACTCTCTCCCCGTCTCTCCCCCTCTCACTCGCCATCCCTCCCCTCTGTCTCCCTCTTTCTCTCTCCTCATCCCCCCCCCCTCACCGCAGTCGCTCTTCCTGTCTCTCTTCCCCCCCCCACCTATCTACCCCTCTCTCCCTATATCTACCCGCTCTCTCCCTCTCTCTCCCCCCCCCTCCCTTTCCCCCCTCTCTCACTCTCTCGCTCTCCCTTTCTCTCCCTGTATCTCCCCCTTTCCCCATCTTCCCCTCTCACTCCCCATCTCGTTCTCATGCCCTGTCTCACTCTCTCTCTCTCCATCACCCTCTCTCTCCCCACCTCTCTCTCTCCGTCTCCCCCTCTCTCTCCCCGTCTCCCCTTCTCTCCTCATCTCTCTCTCTCCGTCACCCTCTCTCTCCCTACCTTTCTCCGTCTCCCCCTCTCTCTCCCCGTTTCCCCCTCTCTCCCCATCTCTCTCTCTCTATCTCCCCCTCTCTTTCCCCATATCCCTCTCTCTCTCTCCCTGTCTCACTCTCTCTCCTTGTCTCCCTCTCTCTCCAGTCTCCCCCTCTCTCTCTCTCCCTCGCTATCTCTCCACATCACTCTCTCTCTCTCTCCGTCTCCCCTCTCTCCCTCTTTCTCTCTCTCTCTCTCACTTTCTCCATTTCCCTCTCTCTTTCTCCCTCTCCATCTCTCTCCCCATCTCTCTCCTTCTCTCTCTGTCCCGTCTCCCTCTCTCTCCCAATCTCTCTCTCTCTCCATCTCCCCCGCTCTCTCCCCGTCTATCCCTCTCTCTCCCCATCTCTCTCTCTCTGTCCCCAGTCTCCCCCTCTCTCTTTCCCCAGTCTCCCCCATTCTCTCACCCCCTCTCCACCTCTATCTCTCC